>NC_051420.1:23965854-23995537 GCF_015228065.2 Penaeus monodon | reverse complement strand
TGACCCTTCCCATCAAGTCACAAATGTGCATATGGCACCCAGCCAAACATTGCGTTCCACAGCCTGCTGTCCTCTGTCTGCTCAACCTGGTCATGATCATTCAAATTGCTTTGCCAGTCACAATATGTGCCAATTGTGGTGACTCCCATAATGTATTTTATAGGTGCCCTACCTACAAGCTCAAATCTGAGGCAGCAGTTCTCAGATTTAAACTCACTCTACGTGAGGCCAGGCAAGAAGCACACTGACAAGGTTATCTCTTTCTACCTATTCTAAAACTGCTTTGCTCTGCTCCCCTCCTATCTTCTCAAGAAGTCTCTCTACCCCATACCATCCTATCTCTACTACCTCTCTCCCCCAGTCAAATTCCTTTTCTAGTCAACATCCAGATAATCTAATCTCTACCACTTCCCTGGTACCTACCCCTCCCCTTCATTCTCACTTTACCTGTCATACCAGACAATCTAAACATTCCAATCCATCTTCTACCACATCCTCTCCTACACCCACCTGTCCCTCTGCTCTTGGACATCTATTCCCTCTTCTCCTCCACATAAGAAAACATGTTTCTCAGACCTCCCCACCCAACTCCCCTCCAGAAAATCTTGAGGACATCTAAAAGTTCATAAACATGACTTAACCCTTTCCTGACGGGTAGTATTCATAGTGGCCCAGGCCCCGCTGCCGGGGGCTCATATCGTCACCCTAGCATGCGCGACCGCTCATGCCAAATATCAGCATCCCTTGCCGTTTCTTCGTAATACTACGAGCATATGTTGTATTTTCAGTTATCATTATTTTCTAAAGTCTCTATTTGCCATATTTCCTGATAAATCAAGACTGAAGGATATTTTTGTTGTTATATAGACTCCATAGTTGATCATTATTTGCTCTATAGTCTGAATAAATAAGCAGTGTGTGGCATCATGGAGTTAATTTTTTTTTTTTTTTTTTTTTTTTTTTTTTTTGTATGGTAAAAATGAGAAAGTGTTAAAAACGACTTAATCACATTTTCAGTGGCAGAAAAATAATATTTTGCCGTGATTGTAACAAAAAAAAAAACTCATGGCATGACCATACATACACCATGGCATGTACGTACATGCCACCCATCAGCAAAGGGTTAAGAGAATGATCCACTATCTCACCCAACCCCTAATCCTTTTATTTGCTCTACATTCAAAGTATCTGCAGATATCCATCCTCCTCCTCCTCCTGAAGTTCCCCCTATCTCACACACGAAAAACACCCCATTCTCTCCTCCTCCATGTGCACCATTCCCTCTTCCTTCCCCATTATTCTTACCACCCCCATTTAGATGCTCACCTGACTCCCTTAAGTCACAACAATGTCCTTCTGTGGATTACCATTTGATTATTTCATAATAGCTCTTTTGCAGTTTTCCCATACAGTGTTCCTCCCCCTTCCTCAGACACATACTCTCCATTTAATCCGATTATCCTATATGTTTCACCACATCTTTTTACAAATCCCCACTGTATTCCATTTGCTCCCTCTCTATACCTTTTTCACTAATATTCTATCTTACAGCGTTCTACAACTTTTGACATCTAACATCTTATCCTGATCATTAACTCATTTCTACCCTTTCACCACAATACTTTACCATAGTGCTATATGAACTTTGATGTGTAGCACATTATTTCTTCTAACCAGTAACCATTAACCCAGGTCAGCATTTGTATTCATATTTTAGTTATTAGACAAATATAAATTCAAGGACTACAATTACTTGGGTTGTTTGCCACCTAAACAACTTATTAAAGGCATTAAAAAGGAATGGTGCATTCATACCCATCTAAAAATATATACTGTGTCCAATCCTTTGTTGGTGTATTATTTTGTTTTGTTTCAAGGGACTTCCCATCTTTTTGTGTTGGAGATGGAATAAGCATGATTATTTATAATATTTGTTCATTATACCTTTTTTTGTTACAAGTGAAATATTTAGTATTTTGTTTTAGTGACTGCCCTCTATACATGAAATTAAAATTGTAATTAGATTTATATTTTTTTCTTTCATTATATCTACAATAATACAAGTCTTTTCTAGTCTTTCCTAATGCTTGTCATTTGTACAGTTTTACTTCTGTTCACATTTTTTTTTGTTTTGAGCTATTTTGTGCTCTAAGCTGGCATACTTATAAGGGCTTCTCACAGCTGAAAAGGATGCAAGATGGAGGATTCAAAATACAATTCACAGTATAAATAGGCAAAATGAGTGTATATAGCAAAGTTAGTTGAATATTAGCACACTGAACCCTAGACCTTCATATTGTCACAGTATTCTTTCCCTTCCAACAAAGCAACACCATAAGATTTTTTATTTTATATAATAGATATATCTATATGTTATTTCACATGTGTAACAATTTTCTACAAAAAGGGACTTACATATATTAATCAGGATAAGAATGAACTATGTACTTTATGAAATATTATTAAAACGCACATCTTACATACAGACACAAGAATGATTTTGTGTGAACTATGTGAATATCATCAATCTATCAAATGATTATATGTATCAATTTACATAACTGCCTACATTTTGATAGTAAATATGAATCTTTTTTGAATATATAATAAGAAAAGTGTTTTACATAATTGAAACAAATCTTTACAAAGCTCTATATTCAGCAGTATAAGAAATATGATAGCAGAAATTATAATATACTGGAATTATAACATGATAATGATGTATGATATTAAGTGAGGCTACAAATAGTAGATACCAGTTGTTGTATTAAAATGAAATGGGCCAAGAGTCCATTCCCATTCTTCCAGTGCTATTAGATTCTTCTCCTTGTGAGTAGAAAAAAATGGACAGTGATGGATTACAATTATAGTCTGCAATGACTCTATCTGTATATTTATGCACTAATGGTTTTCAGGTGATTGGACCATGTTCTTGATGAGGGAGATTACTCCAAGAGCACTTTCAGATTCACATTAAAGTACATCACACAAAAGATTAAGCTAATTCATGTACTCTTGTCAAAGATTAGTTATATCTGAATATACGAAACACTGAACCATCACTACACTTTCATTCTAAGATCACATTAACATGTAAAGAACAAAAAAGTAATGTACTCTGACATCAACTTTGTTTTTCTTAAATGTAAAACTTTTTTTTTTAATCTGTATAGTGGGGAAAGAGATCCTGTGTGGAAGTCTACAATATTAACATTATCAGGCAGAAAAAAAACTTTTCACATATTACATGTATAAAGCGCACAACCAAAATCAGTGGAAGCATAACTGCAGATGCATTTGTTGAGAAAATATTAGTCTGGAAGATAAAGCTATTTTAAGCTTTCCTAAAAAAATTTGCACACTAGATTCTAATTTGTAAGTACACTATTTAATAAGCTTGAGTAAACTTCCCACAGAATCTAACTAAACTTTAAACATTAAATTACAGAAATTGCTTCTATGAAGTGATGTTTTTCACAGGAGTTGAAGTACATTCCTATGTTACTTTGGCCATCATTTACAAAAAATGAAAGGGAATTTTACACAGTACAGAATAGAATAATCATATCATTACAGGAACTAGATGATCGGAAGGAACAGGCAAATAAAATAAAATATTAATATTGTTCACTTTTTTCATCTGCAAAAAAGCTGCTTATGAAAAATTATCACATGAGTAGACAATTGAATAAAACTTCCTTAGCCTAATGAGGATGAATCTCACAAAAGTAGGACTCCTTGATTGTAGTAATACAAGCAATATTCTGTTTAAGAAGGTTAAGTAATAAGGCCTCCTATTAACATGTGGCATATGACACAGGCAAGAAATAAATTACACACAAATATAAAAATGTGTAAAAAAAAATTATGTACAGTACACTTATTGTGGGTGTGTTGGTAGTCCATTAAGTTTATGTCTTTGAGTATGTATATGTTTTATATGAGTGTGTGTTTGCACTGGCATATACAATTATACCCACAGACAAACAAAAAAGATAAAATTTGTTATAGATCAGTCAGTTATTACTGTGTCATAATATAAACTGATTAAGGATATTCAAAATAATTTGCTTTCTATTTAATCCCAGTAAAAAATAATTACTATAGTGAATTATCTGAAAAAAGTGCTTTAACCTTTTAAAAAGAGTTTCAGAAAAAAAGTTTTTTATTTGTGACAAACGTGATTTTCACCTCAAAAAAACTTTTCTTAAACTTTTTTGTTCCTAAAGGGGTTTTCAAAGAAAAAAAGAAAAAAAATGGGAAAGGGGAAAAAAAATAAGGGGAAAAAAAAAAAAAAGAAAAGGAAAAAAATATAAAATAAAAGCAAGGAAAAAGGGAAATAAAACTTTAAAAAGGAAAAACTTTACCCAAATAAAAGAACTCCAAAAAATTTTTAAAAAAAAAGAAATTTTTAGAAAAAAAAAAGTTTTAAATTTTAAAAAAAAGAAATAAATTAAAAAAAAAAAATTTTAAAAAAAAAAGAAAAAAAAGGGGGGTGAGAAAGGGGGAAAAAAATTTTTTTTTTTAAAAAAGGGGTAGAAAATAAAGAAAAAAAAAGTTTTGGGATAGGGGAAAACAAAGAAAAAGAAAAAGGAAAAAAAGAAGGGGGCCCAAGGGAAAAGAAAGGGAAAAAAAAAAAAAGAAAAAAAAAAGGGAAAGGGGGGGGGGGTGGGGGGGGGGGGGGGGGGGGTTTTTGGGGGGGGGGGGGGGGATAATAGGGAAAAAAGAAAGGAATTTTAAAAAAGGGCCCAAAAGAAAAAAAAAAAAAAGGGGGGAAAAAGGAAAAAAAAAAAGGGGAAAAAAAAAAAGGGAAAGGGGGGGGGGGGGGGGGGGAGGAGAGAAGAGCAAACCATGAAGCAAAAAAGGGGAGAAAAAAAAAAGGGGAGGAAAAGGGAAAAGAAAAAAGAAAAGAGAAGAGGGGAAAAGGGAAAAGAGAGAGAAAAAGGGGAAAAAGGGAAAGAAAAAAAAGGGGGGGGGAAAAGGGGGAAAGGCACCATAGGAAGAAGAAAAAATTTAGAGAGAAAAAGGTTAAGAGAAGAGAAAAGGTAAGAGGAAGAGAGAGAGAGGGGGGGGGAGAGAGAGAGAGAGAGAGAGGGGAAGGAGAAGAGGAGAGGGAGAGAGGAGAGGAGGGAAGAAGAGGAAGGGGAAAAGGAGGAGAGAGGAGGAGGAGAGGGGGAAAAGGAGGAGAGAGGGAAGAGGAGAGAGAGGGGAAAGAAGAGGAAGAAGGGGGGGGGGCAGGGGAGGGAAAAAAGAGGGGATGGGGGAGAGGAGAAGAAGAAGAGGGGGGGGGGGGGGGGGGGGGGGGGGGGGGGGGGGGGGGGGGGGGGGGGGGGGGGGAAGGGGAAAAGAGAGAGAGAGAGAGGAGGAGAGAGAGAGAGAGAAGAGAGAAGAGAAGAAAAAGGGGGGGAAAAAGAAGGAAAGAGAGAGAAGAGAGGGGAAAGAAGAGAGAGAGGGGGGGGGGGGGGGGGGGGGGGGGGGGGGGGGGGGGGGGGGGGGGGGGGGGGGAGAGGAAAGAGAGGAGGAAGAAGAAAAGAAGAAGAGAGAAAAGAAGAAAAGAGGAAAAAAGAAGAAAAAAGAGGAGAAAGAAGAAAAAGGGGGGGGGGGGGGGGGGGAGAGAGAGAAAGAAGAAAGAGAGAGAAGAGAGAAGAGGAAAAAAAGAAAAGGAAAGGAAAGGGGGAAAAGAGAAAGAGAGAGGAGAAGAAGGAGGGGAAGGAGAAAAGAGAGAGAAAGAAGAATGAGGAGAGAAGAGGGGGAAAAGGGGAGATAAGAGGAAAAGGAGAGAAGGAGAGAGAAGAGAGGGGGAAGAGAGGATGAGGAGAGGAGGAAAAGAGAGAGGGGGAGATGAGAGAGAGAGGGAGGAGAGAGAGAGAGAGAAAAAGAAGGGGAGAGAAAGAGAGGGAAAAAGGAGAGAAGAGGAAAAGGAGAGAGAGGAGGAAGAGAGAAAAGAAGGAAGAGAAAGAGGAGAGAGGAGAGAAGAAAAGAGGAGAGAGAAGAAAGAGAAGAGAAGAGAGGAGAAAACAGAGAGAGAGAAGAGAGGAGGAGAGAGGGAAGAGAGAAGAAAAGAAGAGAGAGAGAGGGGAGAGAGAAGAGAAAAGAAGAGAGAGAGAAGAAAAAAAGAGAGGGAAGAGGAGAAGAGGGGAAGAGGGGAAAAAAGGGAAGAGAGGAGAGAGAGAGAGAGAGGAAAAGGGAAGGGGGAGAAAAAGGGGAAGAAAAAGAGAAGAAAGAGAGAAAGGGGGGGGGTGGGGGGGGGGGGGGGGGGGGGGGGGGGGAAAGGAAAGAGAGAAGATAGAGAAAGAAAGGAGGAAGGAGAGAAAAAGGGAAAGGAAGAGAAGGAAGAGGAGAGGAGAAAAGAAAGAGGAGAAGAAAAGAGAAGAAGAGAAGAGAGAGAGAGGGGAAAGGAGAAGAGAGAGGGGAAAAGAGAAGAGAGAGGAGAAAAGAGAGAGAGAGAGAGAAGAGGGGAGGGGGGAAAGAAAGAGAGAGGGAAGAGAGGGAGGGGAGAGAGAGGAGAAGAGAAAAAAGAGAGAGGGGGGGGGGGGGGGGGGGGGGGGGGGGGGGGGGTGGGGGGGGGAGAAAAGAGAGAGAGGGGAAGAGAGGGAAAAGGGAGAGGAAAGAAAAGAGAAGAAGGAGAGAGAAGGGGGAGGAGAGAGAGGAGGGAAAAAGGGGAAGAAGAGAGAGAGAAAGAGAGAAGAGAGAGAGAGAGAGAGGAGAGGGGGGGGAAAGAAGAGAGAGAGAGAAGGAAGAGAAGAGAAGAGAGGAGAAGAGAAGGGGAGAGGGGAGGAGGGGGAGAGGAGAGAGAGAGAGGAGAGAGAGAGAGAGAAAAAGAGGAAGAGAGGGGAGAGAAGAGAGAGAGAGAGAGAGAGGGGAGAGAAAGAGAGAGAAAGGAGAGAAGAGAGAGAGAGGAGAGAGAGAGAGAAGAGAGAGAGAGGAGAGGGAGGGGAGAAATAGAGGAGAAGAGAGAAGAGAAAAAGAGGAGAGAGAGAAAAGAGAAGAAAGAGAGAGAAGAGAGAGAGAAGGAGTTTAAAGGAGAGAGGAGAGAAGGGGAAAGAGAGAGGGGAAAAAAAAAAAAAAAAAAAAAAAAAAAAAGGGAAAAAGGGGGGGGGAAAGAGAGAGAGAGAAGAAAGAAAAGAGAGAAAAAGAAGAAGAAGAAAGAGAGAAGAAAGAAAAAGAGAGAGAAAGTAAGAAAAAAAAGGAGAGAGAGAGAGAAGAGAGAGAGGAGGAGAAGATAGAAAAAGGGGAGAAGAAAAAAAAAAAAAAAAAAAAAAAAAAAAAAAAAAAAAAAAAAAAAAAAAAAAAAAAAATTTAAGAAAGAAAAAGAAGAGAGAGAAAAAAAAAAAGAAGAAAAAAGGGGGGAAAAGGAGAGAAAAAAGTAGAGAAAAAAGAAATAGAGAATAAAAAAAGGATAAGAAAAAGAGGGAGAAGGAAAAAAAAAAAAGGGGAAAGGGAAAGGGGAAAAGATAAAGGAAAAAGGGGGATAAAAAAGAGAAAAGAATAAATAAGAAAAAAGAAAAAAGGGAAAAGGGAAGAAAAAGAGTAGAGAAAAAAGAGAAGATGAAGAGAGAGGGGAGATATGGTTTTTTAAAGAAGAAAAGGGGAAATAGAAAGAATAAAGAGAGGGAAAATAGAAGGGTAAAGGAAATGATATAGATAGAAAAGAGATAGATAAATAAAGAGAAATAGAGAAAATTTTATAGGAAATAAGAATAAAAATAAAATTATTTTTAAATAGAGATATATAATGGGAAGAAAGGGGAAAAATAAGATAAAATAAGGAGAAATAAAATAAATTTTAAGAGAAATTTAGAGAATATAAATAAAGATTTATAATTAGAAAATAGAGAGATAAGAAAAAAAAAAGGGAAAAAGGTTAATTAAGAGAATAATATATGAAAGAAGAAAATAAAAAAATTTTTATAAGATGTATAGAAAAAATTTAATAAGTTTTTATTAAAATAGAAATAAAAAAAATATAAAAAGGGATAAATAATATATAAAAGGATAATAAGTTTTATAAAATATAATAAAATATATATATAAATTAAAAGAAGAATAATAAATTTTAATAATAATAAATAATTTTTTAAAAGATAAATATAGAGATATTTTATAAAAATAAAATATATAAAAATATATAAATATAAAATATAAAATAAATAAATATATTATATATTATAAAATAGAGATAATAATATAATTTGTATATAAAAATAAAAAATATAATTATATATATATAAGGGGGAAATATAAATTATAAAATAATATATATATATTTAAAATTATAAAATAAAAACAAAAAGGGGGGGAAAATAATAAAAATTTTTTAAAATAAAATTATATAAGTAATATATATATATAAAATTTTGTAAATAGTATAATGAAAAAATATAACCACAAACCACAACACACCAACATATATATAAAAAATAATATATAATAAATATATTATATAATATATTATATATATTTATTAAAATTTTATATTTTAATATTATATTAATTATATATATATATATTATATAAAAAAACAACACCACACACCACACCACACACACACACACACACACACACACACACACACACAACACACACAACACACACACCACACACACACCTAAATAATATATATATGCATATATTACAAATTTTTATATATATTTATAGATACATAGATAGACACACACACACACATATATATATATATATATATATATATAAATATATATATATATATATATATATATATATATATCTATATATATCTATATCTATATATATTATATATATATATATATATATATATTTTATATATATATATATATATATAGATAGATAGATAGATAGATAGATAGATAGATAGATAGATAGATAGATATAGATATAGATATAGATATAGATATATATATATATAGATATATATATATATATATATATATATATATAATATATATATATATATATATATGCATGTATATTTACATATATTTATAGATATATTTATAGATACATAGATAGATGGATAGTGAAAAATAATATCTGTTCAAAGCTGAACTAGGTGAAACCTTTATGCCACGAGGAAACTAAAATATTATTTTCATGTTGTGAAAACAGTGGTAGTTTTGCATTCTGTCATATATCACGGGAATAAATTTTTATGATTACCTCTCAGTAGGACTGGCATATATTTGCTGTAATGAAAGTGCCGTTTTAACCTATTTCCTGCTTTAGAAAATATAGATTGTTCATGACATTAGATTTATGCAAATTCATGAAGTAGCTATAATGTAAGTAACTGACATGTGAAAAAAGTTTAAAGAAAAGATTTTTTGATGGTGAAAATCACGATTGTCACTAAATAACAAACTGTTTTTCTGTAACTCATTTTGAAAGGTTAAAGCACTTTTTTCAGATAATTCACTATAGTAATTATTTTTTACTGGGATTAAATAGAAAGCAAATTATTTTGAATATCCTTAATCAGTTTATATTATGACACAGTAATAACTGACTGATCTATAACAAATTTTATCTTTTTTGTTTGTCTGTGGGTATAATTGTATATGCCAGTGCAAACACACACTCATATAAAACATATACATACTCAAAGACATAAACTTAATGGACTACCAACACACCCACAATAAGTGTACTGTACATAATTTTTTTTTACACATTTTTATATTTGTGTGTAATTTATTTCTTGCCTGTGTCATATGCCACATGTTAATAGGAGGCCTTATTACTTAACCTTCTTAAACAGAATATTGCTTGTATTACTACAATCAAGGAGTCCTACTTTTGTGAGATTCATCCTCATTAGGCTAAGGAAGTTTTATTCAATTGTCTACTCATGTGATAATTTTTCATAAGCAGCTTTTTTGCAGATGAAAAAAGTGAACAATATTAATATTTTATTTTATTTGCCTGTTCCTTCCGATCATCTAGTTCCTGTAATGATATGATTATTCTATTCTGTACTGTGTAAAATTCCCTTTCATTTTTTGTAAATGATGGCCAAAGTAACATAGGAATGTACTTCAACTCCTGTGAAAAACATCACTTCATAGAAGCAATTTCTGTAATTTAATGTTTAAAGTTTAGTTAGATTCTGTGGGAAGTTTACTCAAGCTTATTAAATAGTGTACTTACAAATTAGAATCTAGTGTGCAAATTTTTTTAGGAAAGCTTAAAATAGCTTTATCTTCCAGACTAATATTTTCTCAACAAATGCATCTGCAGTTATGCTTCCACTGATTTTGGTTGTGCGCTTTATACATGTAATATGTGAAAAGTTTTTTTTCTGCCTGATAATGTTAATATTGTAGACTTCCACACAGGATCTCTTTCCCCACTATACAGATTAAAAAAAAAAGTTTTACATTTAAGAAAAACAAAGTTGATGTCAGAGTACATTACTTTTTTGTTCTTTACATGTTAATGTGATCTTAGAATGAAAGTGTAGTGATGGTTCAGTGTTTCGTATATTCAGATATAACTAATCTTTGACAAGAGTACATGAATTAGCTTAATCTTTTGTGTGATGTACTTTAATGTGAATCTGAAAGTGCTCTTTGGGGTAATCTCCCTCATCAAGAACATGGTCCAATCACCTGAAAACCATTAGTGCATAAATATACAGATAGAGTCA
Organism: Penaeus monodon; assembly: GCF_015228065.2. Taxonomy (NCBI): domain Eukaryota; kingdom Metazoa; phylum Arthropoda; class Malacostraca; order Decapoda; family Penaeidae; genus Penaeus; species Penaeus monodon. The sequence goes on along the minus strand of NC_051420.1, from coordinate 23,984,895 downwards.
TTGCAGACTATAATTGTAATCCATCACTGTCCATTTTTTTCTACTCACAAGGAGAAGAATCTAATAGCACTGGAAGAATGGGAATGGACTCTTGGCCCATTTCATTTTAATACAACAACTGGTATCTACTATTTGTAGCCTCACTTAATATCATACATCATTATCATGTTATAATTCCAGTATATTATAATTTCTGCTATCATATTTCTTATACTGCTGAATATAGAGCTTTGTAAAGATTTGTTTCAATTATGTAAAACACTTTTCTTATTATATATTCAAAAAAGATTCATATTTACTATCAAAATGTAGGCAGTTATGTAAATTGATACATATAATCATTTGATAGATTGATGATATTCACATAGTTCACACAAAATCATTCTTGTGTCTGTATGTAAGATGTGCGTTTTAATAATATTTCATAAAGTACATAGTTCATTCTTATCCTGATTAATATATGTAAGTCCCTTTTTGTAGAAAATTGTTACACATGTGAAATAACATATAGATATATCTATTATATAAAATAAAAAATCTTATGGTGTTGCTTTGTTGGAAGGGAAAGAATACTGTGACAATATGAAGGTCTAGGGTTCAGTGTGCTAATATTCAACTAACTTTGCTATATACACTCATTTTGCCTATTTATACTGTGAATTGTATTTTGAATCCTCCATCTTGCATCCTTTTCAGCTGTGAGAAGTCTTATAAGTATGCCAGCTTAGAGCACAAAATAGCTCAAAACAAAAAAAAATGTGAACAGAAGTAAAACTGTACAAATGACAAGCATTAGGAAAGACTAGAAAAGACTTGTATTATTGTAGATATAATGAAAGAAAAAAATATAAATCTAATTACAATTTTAATTTCATGTATAGAGGGCAGTCACTAAAACAAAATACTAAATATTTCACTTGTAACAAAAAAAGGTATAATGAACAAATATTATAAATAATCATGCTTATTCCATCTCCAACACAAAAAGATGGGAAGTCCCTTGAAACAAAACAAAATAATACACCAACAAAGGATTGGACACAGTATATATTTTTTAGATGGGTATGAATGCACCATTCCTTTTGAATGCCTTTAATAAGTTGTTTAGGTGGCAAACAACCCAAGTAATTGTAGTCCTTGAATTTATATTTGTCTAATAACTAAAATATGAATACAAATGCTGACCTGGGTTAATGGTTACTGGTTAGAAGAAATAAATGTGCTACACATCAAAGTTCATATAGCACTATGGTAAAGTATTGTGGTGAAAGGGTAGAAATGAGTTAATGATCAGGATAAGATGTGTTAGATGTCAAAAGTTGTAGAACGCTGTAAGATAGAATATTAGTGAAAAAGGTATAGAGAGGGAGCAAATGGAATACAGTGGGGATTTGTAAAAAGATGTGGTGAAACATATAGGATAATCGGATTAAATGGAGAGTATGTGTCTGAGGAAGGGGGAGGAACACTGTATGGGAAAACTGCAAAAGAGCTATTATGAAATAATCAAATGGTAATCCACAGAAGGACATTGTTGTGACTTAAGGGAGTCAGGTGAGCATCTAAATGGGGGTGGTAAGAATAATGGGGAAGGAAGAGGGAATGGTGCACATGGAGGAGGAGAGAATGGGGTGTTTTTCGTGTGTGAGATAGGGGGAACTTCAGGAGGAGGAGGAGGATGGATATCTGCAGATACTTTGAATGTAGAGCAAATAAAAGGATTAGGGGTTGGGTGAGATAGTGGATCATTCTCTTAACCCTTTGCTGATGGGTGGCATGTACGTACATGCCATGGTGTATGTATGGTCATGCAATGAGTTTTTTTTTTGTTACAATCACGGCAAAATATTATTTTTCTGCCACTGAAAATGTGATTAAGTCGTTTTTAACACTTTCTCATTTTTACCATACAAAAAAAAAAAAAAAAAAAAAAAAAAAAAAAAAAAAATTAACTCCATGATGCCACACACTGCTTATTTTATTCAGACTATAGAGCAAATAATGATCAACTATGGAGTCTATATAACAACAAAAATATCCTTCAGTCTTGATTTATCAGGAAATATGGCAAATAGAGACTTTAGAAAATAATGATAACTGAAAATACAACATATGCTCGTAGTATTACGAAGAAACGGCAAGGGATGCTGATATTTGGCATGAGCGGTCGCGCATGCTAGGGTGACGATATGAGCCCCCGGCAGCGGGGCCTGGGCCACTATGAATACTACCCGTCAGGAAAGGGTTAAGTCATGTTTATGAACTTTTAGATGTCCTCAAGATTTTCTGGAGGGGAGTTGGGTGGGGAGGTCTGAGAAACATGTTTTCTTATGTGGAGGAGAAGAGGGAATAGATGTCCAAGGAGCAGAGGGACAGGTGGGTGTAGGAGAGGATGTGGTAGAAGATGGATTGGAATGTTTAGATTGTCTGGTATGACAGGTAAAGTGAGAATGAAGGGGAGGGGTAGGTACCAGGGAAGTGGTAGAGATTAGATTATCTGGATGTTGACTAGAAAAGGAATTTGACTGGGGGAGAGAGGTAGTAGAGATAGGATGGTATGGGGTAGAGAGACTTCTTGAGAAGATGGGAGGGGAGCAGAGCAAAGTACAGTATTAGAATAGGTAGAAAGAGATAAACCTTGTCAGTGTGCTTCTTGCCTGGCCTCACGTAGAGTGAGTTTAAATCTGAGAACTGCTGCCTCAGATTTGAGCTTGTAGGTAGGGCACCTATAAAATACATTATGGGAGTCACCACAATTGGCACATATGTGTGACTGAGCAAAGCAATTTGAATGATCATGACCAGGTTGAGCAGACAGAGGACAGCAGGCTGTGGAACGACAATGTTTGGCTGGGTGGCCATATGACAACATTTGTGACATTGATGGGGAAGGGGTCAATATGGTCAGAAAGGGCAGGACACCACCAATATAAACTTCATGAGGGAGGTCATGTCTACAGAAGCTAATCTTGGCAATATTGGTGTAGGACTGGAATGCCACTGCATCAGAGTCGATGAGGCATGAGAGCAAGTCATTTTCACAATCTGACTACTCCCTGTCGTAGACAGGACAGTCAGAGAGACGGAAACGGTTCTGGTACAAGTATTAAGGGAGGAGTGAGGTTGGGCAGGAATAGCTTTGCCAGAGAGGTCAGTCAGGGTAGATAGTGCATGAGCTTGGGACTCGAATGTAACCTGACAAGGTGTGAAGGATGAACTTTTGGAGACATTGTTGGAAGAGATGGGTATTGTGAGAGTACAGGGCTGTAGGGGAATCAAAAAGAAATGATTGCATTTGGTTGGGCCAAAAAGAGTACTAAAAAGGTTTGTAGAGGTGAATGCTGTAGAAGAACAAAGTCGGGAAGAAGATGGGGTGATATGGAGAGAGGTAGTACTGTTGGGAGGAGGACAATAAGGAAGAAGAGTAGGAATAAGGGGGGTGGAGGTAGACAATGAAGTAGACTGTGCAGTAGATGTTTAACTTTTTTCATAACCTTTTAATTTTTTTGTTACTGTTTTTCACTAAGGGCCACTCTTCCTTCCTTTTAAAGTAAAGTTAAAGTTTTGACTCTTTCTCTCTCTCTCTCTCTGTTTGTCTCTTTCTCTTTCTCAGTCAGTCAGTTTGTCTGTCCTTATCTCTTGCCTCAACTAATTTTGTGTAGTCTTTTCTTCTCCCCCTTTCCTTTTCCTTCTCTTCTTCAATCCCTTCTTTCCACTTATTCTAATTATTAATTCATTTTTACCCTTTCTGCCACAATACTTCATCATAATGCTATATGACCTTTTATGTCTAGCACATTTATTAGTTCTAAACATTGACCATTCTGGAAATCCACAAACATCACCTTATGAAAAATAACCTCTTTACCTAACAGACAGACAAACCCTCCCCTTAAGCCCCACTCTATTGCTATGTTTTGTATACACTGCTAAAGATCTTAGATGTTGATGCAGCAGAAATTTTTAATAAATAATAATTCTCCTCCTTTCCTTTCCCTATCTTCTCTAACCCCTTCCCCTGTCCAGTTCCTAAGGTGTAAGAGTATGTTGAAATGATGAAACACTGACTTTGTGCCAGCCATGACTGGCTTCAAGGAGCCATGGGCACAGTATTCCCTTGGTTTATTGTCTAGCCCTTACACCTCATGGGAATCCAGAGGATGGACCTTTTATCTTCCCCAGGGTTACCATGGCTTGTAATGACGATTTTGTACCATTATTAGGGGCATTGGGGCTTGCCCTTTTATCACTTAGCCTCTCTGAATCGAACTCCTCTGGTTTACTGACCCCTGACTCTCCTTTGATCATGCTACTATAACCCCCTCCTCGACCCATCTCCATTCATCTACCCAGGTTATAACTCAACCTTCAAAAGACACCCCTTCCTCACTCCCAATATCCTCCACTCCATCTCCACAATTGTCTCCATTTCCTACATCCTCCACCCTTATTACAACTCTCCATCCTTATTACCCTCTCCCCTCACAATAATACCTCACTCCACACCACTCCCTCTTTCTCTCGTCCTCACCCCTCAACAATCCCTACTTCTACAAACCTTTTGAGTACTCTGATTAGCACAGCCAAGTGGTATCTATTTTTTGTGATTCCCCCTACAGCCCCTTACTCCCACAATACCTCCAAAAGCAAGTCGTCCCAATCGTTCACGCCTTGTCATAGTTACCTCTAAGTCCCAAGCCCATGTACTGTCTACCTTGGTTGACCTCACTGGTAAACTATTCCAGCCCAACCCTACTCATCCCTTCCATTCTCCCTGACTGATTTGGCATTTTGGCCACCCTGCAAAGCACTACCCTGGTCATGACTGTTTGAATTGCCCTTCACAATCACGTACATGTGCTAATTGTGGTGACCCATAATGTATTTTATAGGAACTGTTCTGCTTAGAAATTTGAGTCTGAGGTGGCAGTTCTCAGATACAAACTTGGCCTTGCTCTACGAGGGGCCAGACAGGAAGCATGCTGACTAGGGTTTTCTATCACTCCCTACTCCAATACTATCCCTTGCTCCACTCCTCTCCCCTCTACCCAAATTGTCTCCACATCTTCCACAGTACCTCTTCCCCCAACTCCTCACTTTCCCACCTCTACTCTCCCTATATCTCAGTCAAATAATTTTTCCACTGTAAATCCAGACACTCCAGTACCCACAACTCCCCCTAAGTTTGTTCCTTCTCACCTTACTTATTGCACCAGACAAGCTAAACATTCCACTCCATCTTCACCTACCACATGACTTCCTTTTGTTACAGCAGTGTCCTTCTCCTGTTGAACCTCCTGACACTACAAATCCTTCTCCTGATCCCCTACCTCATTCCCTGGGCTCTCCTCCTACTTCTACACACCCATTCCAACCCTTATTACCCGCTGATTACATCATAATGACTCTTCTGTATTCGAATATTTGAAGCTTCCATTCTCACAGACCTAACCTTTGTCACCTCCTCTGCCTCCAAGAAGTCTTCCTCACACATCCTCTAGTACCAATTCCCAATTACCATTCTGTATCATCCCCTCACTCTCTACTTGTCTCCTTCACACTTGTCCATCATAAAATACCATATGTTATACATCCTCTGCAAACCACTATACATAGCTCAGCTATTCACATTTTTCTTCACGGAAGAATCACAATTGCTTCTGACTTTTCTAACTTCAACCATCTTTCCTGATAGTTGGAGATTTTAACTGTCGCTACACTCTTTGGGCTGATTCCACTATTAATTCCTGAGGTCGCTTCTTAGAACACCTTCTCTCAAATATTGACTTCATCCTACCTCAAGACTTCCGTCCCATAGCACTTACAAGCTGCCTTTGCAAATTACTAGAAATTACGCTGTGATTCAGTATTAGCTGTCTTCTTCGAAAAAGGCATATGATACCACGTGTCGGTACCATATCTTTCAACAACTACATCCCCATGGTATACACAGAAACATGGGGGGTTTCATAAAGTCCTTTTTTCTGATCGCACCTTCCGAAGGTGTCCCACAAGGTAGAGTGCTCAGTACCACATTATTCCTCCTTTCTGTAAACGGGTTAGTTTCTGCTCTACCACCAGGTATCCGATCGTCACTGTACGTAAATGATTTAGCCATCCTTGCCTCTGGTCCCTCCATACCTGCTTTCCGTCAGCTTCTCCAGTCTGCAGTAACATCAATTTCAACCACGGCTTCTGGCTCCCTTCTCACTCACCTTTACACAGTCCACCATTGCATTCTGTTTAGCCCAAGGCGCATTTTGATCCTTTCCAGTTGAGAGCCAGTACACTGCATCAGGCCTACCATCTCTTTCTCGACTCTTAAGAAGTTATCCTAGTTCTTACCAATTTTCTCTCTCCAAGCTAATGTCTTTTAATCCCTTCATACTTTCTCTTCCTCTCCACGTATACCTACCCCTTTCCCTGTTCTACTTTCCCATTCACCCCTTCCTCATCTCCGATCTTTCTGCCCAATCTTCCCCTCCCTGTCTAATACCTTCCTCCTGTAATTGCAGTTCGGTTTTCTCTGATCTAACCAAATCAAACATCCCACCTTCTGTCCTCCTCACACATTCTCTTGCACATTTCTCTAATCTCTCCTCCAGTATCTTTGTCTACACAGACGGCTCGAAATCCATCTTGGGTCATGGTTTCGCCGTAGTCTTTCCCTCTAACACTTACAACTTTCCCCTTCTCCTGAATTAAGCATCCTTATAACGGAACCATATACTATCCTCTTCCCTTATCTTCCATCTCTTCCTCATCCTTCACCATCTTTAATGATTCATGCAACTCAGTATCACACTGATAGAGCTCATATACCATATAAACCATATAGTCCACAAGATATAAGACCATTTGTTTTATCTGCCTACAGGATAGAAATCAGTAAAGTTTTGCTAGACCCCAACAACGCCGAGATCACCAGCAGTGAACAAGATGCTATGAAGGGTATATGGAAGGTCATTAACAGATGGAACCAGTGACCTCACCTCACTCCCCCTAGATGTTCCTACATTTGCCCGAGCTGCCTTAGCCTTATTATTCCTTCCACACCACATGTTCGGTGGACGCTCACTTCTTGTGCCCAAAGGTGACTCAGCTTACTCACTTAGTGCCCAGCGCCCGACGTGGTAAGGTCGGCCCAGCTGTCGCTCTCAGGGCAGGTTGGCAAGACATGGGACCCCTGCTCACCCCTTTACCCTAAGACATAGTTCTGCGTCCCCTTTACATGTGTTGTGAGTCCTAAGTATGTTGACTACCACTACTGCTCACCAACAGCCTCTTACAGATGCCTTAGCAAGCTCGGCTGCCTTGTCCACAACCCACCAACCCTCCTTTAATACCTAAAAGCCACTGATTACAAACCCCACTTCAAAAATTTCCTCCATAAAGATTGTCAGTCTTTCTGGTGAGGTCTGACCAGCAATAAGCTGCAAATCATAAAACCTCCTCTTGGTCGGCCCCATGTGACTAGAACAGACCTAGAAACTGCCCTTGCCCGTTTACAAATAGGTCACACCCGACTTATGCATACTGGTGCCCTCCAACCTACCTCTATGCTCCTCATGCAATGTTTCTCTTTCAGTCCCAGATATCCTATTATCCTGTCCCTGCTTTACTGAAACCCACTTTTCCTTGCTTGCCCTCTCTTCCCCCGACGCCCCAGCCTGACACACATTTTCAAGGAATCCCACACCTTTTCTGTTGACTACTTGTTCACTTTCCTCAAACGAATAAATACCCTCCATTTCACCTAATCACCTTTTGTCCTTACTCCCCTCTTTTTGACTCTTCCACTATCATATTATCCTATGATAGTATGACCGTAAAAATCTAATACATTTTGTTCTAATAAAGAACTCATTTAAAATCCTTTCACCACAATACTTTACAATAGTGTTATATGAACTTTGATGTCTAGCACAGTTATTTGTTTCAATCATTAATCATTACATTACCATTCACGCACGCACGCACAGCTGCTCGCCCACTCACTCTAGGGTGTCCACTGCTTAATTTTTTTGAAGATCTTGAAATTTTAGGCATTAGTTTGAAAGCACGAAAGAAAAATAAAAGACATTTTAAAATCTTGATGTTTTTGCATTCATTGTCAATATATATATATATATATATATTGTTACGCCGACCGCCTCGTCTCTCTGCCACCAACACAAGGCAGGCTAGGCAGACAGCGTGCTATCCACAGGGTCGTGAACACTGAACAGCTCCAAGAGGCACCGAGCACCACAGCGTCCCAGAACACCACAGGGGAAACGCCACTTGGCGAGGCAGGGCACGAAATAATCACAAAATGACAGTCTTTCCTTTATTTACACAAGTTATTTACCCGTACACTTTTCTATAGGCACAATACAGGGGGAAACCAGCATGTCATACTGCACGATACAGCTTATAACAGGGCAACACAAAGTTTATTAGGTCACAAGGGCACACACGAGGTCTTCACAGGAGCAGCACCCAACTCCTCTCTTGGCTTGTTCCTCTGCTCCTCTGCTCACAGCCAGTTGCGTCATGTTCGCCCAGGTCCCTTCATGTTAACACATGCCCAGGTCATCCTGTTCATGTTAACACATGTTTTGCACAGAGACAAAGACCCACTGGCGTAGCACTATCCCCCCTATCAAGCAGATGACCCGTCTGCTCTGACATATCTAAACCTGAAACAAACTACAGAAAATTTAAATATATTCAGTTCTCAGAAACACAAAAATCTTTCATCCAGCGTGGCTTTCTTCGCTCTCGCTGGGGTCGCTCTGGAGGAGGTGTGGGCGGTGGTAGATTGGCAGTGGCACCCAGAGGGGTATCTCCTGTCCCAAGACCTGGCTCATGGTCACCACTGACGTCTGCTGCATCGCCCTCACCGTCCAAATGCTCGTCCTCATCTCGGTCAGCGTCTGCCACGTCCTCATCGCCGCTACTGGGGCTAACGTCATCTTCTTTTTCACCATGGCTTCCATGGTAACGCCACAGCCAGTCGCCCTCTGCGAATTCGGTAGGTGACATCAGAGAGGGCCGCTACCACCGGGGCTCTGTAGCTTCGGCGAGAGCCCTCACTTTCGACGCGGGTTATGCAGCCACACTCTGTCACCTATGTTGTACCTCACTTCCCTCATGCGCCGGTCATAGGTCTCCTTCATGGCATGGCCGGCTACCTTGAGCTTGCCACGAACTCGTCGGTGTACCTCCGCCAGGTTAGCGGCGCTCCGGTGCGCCAAGTCCTCAAGGAAGTCAGGCAACGGCCCCACACCAGTCAACTCCTTGCTCCCCGACGACTCTTCTGGATGCTCCACTTCCTCACAAGTGCCCAGCTTTGCACCAGCTGGCACCTTCTGGGCCTTATCGGAGAAGTTAGCTACCAACACTGTAACTAACCCCTCCCCTGGTCCAACAAGGTTCCGCCCAACCGCTACGCCATCAGCCAGCTGCAGGTTTTGAACGGGCTCCACGAGGCCCTCTACTCCACGCTTCACTCTTGACAGTCGACACCGGATTCTAGACTCTGTCCTGGGGGCAAGGTGCAGTCGCTCAGCCGTAACTACCTCTGCACAGCCAACCTCTGGAAGCAAGGGCACCTCTTCACCATGCACCCTCACCAGCTTCCGTCCAAGGTCGACACACGCCTTACTCTGCGTCAGGTAATCAAGGCCCAGCAAACAGTGCTCGTCCAGATCGGCCACATACACCGGCAGCCGCTGCACCGTGCTGCCCACGCCAATACGAGCCTCCACTGGCCCCTTGAGCTGCACACAATGCCCCGTGACACCACACAGTCTCTGTGGTGCGTCTGGAAGTCGCATAGTGGCCAACATATCAGGCCGCACTAGGGTCTTCTCAGCCCCAGTGTCCACTGTCAGGCGGCATGGCTTCCCATCTACTGAGCCCTCCACCTGCATCGTGCTGGTTCGACGGCAGCTTACCCAAGTCGGGGCCCGGGAACCGAGGACGGCTGGTTTCGGCCCCCTTCTCCAGCCTGTCCGAGTTTTCCGCCTGTACCACTTCCTTAGCCTTAGGACATGCACTCGGATGGTGACCATACTTGCCACAGTCCTTGCAGCACTGCTGGAAGGCATCAGAATCCGTCCGGTTGAGAGGACGTGTTCTCCGCTCCCTACGTCTGTGCCCTTCCTTACTGCAGCCCCAACACAAGCCTTGAAAAGTGCTCGGGCTCACCTTCCTCAATGCTACCTTCTCCACTTTAGCCTTCCGGCCCCAGAGGTCATTGGCGGGTGATAGCACTGGCCCTAGGCCACTGGTTGCCTTCCATGAAAGGCCTTAACTCCAAGGCCCTCGCCATCCGCCACCTGCAGGTCCTCAAGGGTGTGGCCTGCTTGACGTAGATTTGCAGCTGCTGGTACCCTGCAAAGCATCCAACAAGACATCGCGGGCCAGGACCACGATCATCTTCTTCTGCAGCCGCAGGTTACGACCTCCTTCCCGCGCCTGCACATCCTGCGCCAGCTGGGACATTGTCTCGGCCACCTCACGAGTCACCGCTTCTTCCAAGTGGGCCTGATATACCTCGCCTGGGGTGTGCGCCGAAACGGCGTTTCAAAGCCTCCGCCACCTGGTGGTAAGAGGGCCTGTTGGTATGCCGGCAGAATGCCCCCCAACACTTACCACGCGGGGCCCCCCTTAGGGCTGTTACCAGCCTGCAGGAGCCTTCCTCTTCTTGGCTCCAGCCCTGGGGCTGACCGGGTTCCGAGTTTGCCGCCACCTATACCCAAGGGAGCGGTTCCGAGTGTCCCCAGCCTTCCTGCCGCGACCACTGGCTCCGACACGATGCTGCGAGGCCCCGTGGGTTTTCCTGCCACGGACCCCAGTCCAAGACCCCAGTAAATCTGACCACTCCTGGCATCCTGTTTTGCCAACCTCGTCTGCCTTCTCTGCCTTTGAACGATTTACTAACCCATGCGCCGCCTTTCGCGCCTTCGCTTCCTCCTCAGGCCCTGAACCTCGCCCTTCAGAAGTCCCTGCAACCATCCTCCATCAGTTTACCTCTTCACGCTGGTTTGCAGCCTTTGTCATGTACTGCTTTGATTTCCATCTCCACAGATGCAGCAAGATTCTTCTGTAGCACCCTCCGACCAGTGGCAGAACTGTTTCCTCTGCCCTTCCTTGCCCTGCATCTTACGACAAGATGGTGCGCCTGCTCGCGTGTCCTCTGTGCCGGCTTCTTCTGCCTTTGTGGGCCATTTCCTCCCTCATACCGGCCTCATGGCAAGTTTGATCAGGCCCATCTGGCCTCGCTTTCACCTCACTCGTGCCTGCCCTCAGTTCTAGCCTCCCTCTCCTCATGGGCTGCCGCCATCTTTGGAACGACATGATAAAAAATCGGCGCTCTCACTGAATCAAATATCACCAAATCCCACTCCTGACACCAGTTGTTTACGCCGACCACCTTCGTCTCCTCTGGCCACCATCACAAGGCAAGGCTAGGCAGACGGCGTGGCATTACTGTCCGTGAACACGAACAGCTTCCCAAGAGGCCGAGCACCACAGCGTCCCAGAACACCACGGGGGAAACCGCCACTTGGCCCGAGGCGGGCACGAAATAATCACAAATGACAGTATTTCCTTTATTTACACAAGTTATTTACCCTAAAACTTTTCTATAGGCCACAATACAGGGGAAACCAGCATGTCATACTGCACGATACAGCTTATAACAGAGCAACACAAGTTTAATCAGGTCACAACAGCACACCACGTGAGTGGAGTAAGAACCACTAGGTCTTTCACAGGAGCAGCCGCAACGCTCCGTCTCTGGCTTGTTTCTCCGCTCACAGCAGCCAGCTCGCGTCCATGTTGTTGGCCCATGTCCCTTCATGTTAACACGATGTTTCGCACAGAGACAAAGAACCACTGGCGTAGGAATATATATTGCATATTATATCTCTATTATAGATATATATATATATATATATCTATAATCTATAGATATATATATATATATGACGCATATATACATTATACCGCATATATATATACACACACATATATATATATATATAATATATTATATATATATATATCTATATATTATATATAATATGTAATTATATACATATTATATGTGTGTGTGTGTGTGTGTGTGTGTGGTGTGTGTGTGTGGTGTAAAAAATTTAAACTTAAAAAAAGTCCTGTCCCCTGTTTTCAGTCCTTATTTGAGATAAAGGGGCCCCTGTTTGATGCTTTTTATTTGAGATATAAGGACCCAGTTTCAGGCATTTTTTGAGATAAGGGGCTCTAGTTTGGGGCCTTAGCTATGAATCATGGGGTCCTAACTGTAAAACATGTAGTTCTAGTTCCATATAGGAGGGTGGCTTTCCTTAATTATCGTTTAGCCTATGGGTTCCAGGTTCATAATTCGCCCTTATCATCGAGGGAAAAATAATTGGCTTCCATCCACGATGAGGGCCCCCTCTCCATTGCTAGTCTAAGACAGGCCCTCGGCCCACCTCGAATTCCTCGCGACAGGTCCTCGTCCGAACTGCCCAAGCCATGACTCCTGGTCCTCCCACAGCCTCCTTCACCCAGGTTGCCTCGCAAAGAGACACCTGTATGGCATGGTCATCTACCAGGGAAACGAGATAAGGTGGGGCCCAGTTGCCTGAGTTATCGATCCCGGTAAGGAACATTACAACGTCCCCATGCCAGTCTCCCCGTCGGTTGGACATGTGATTCTGCCCAACTGTACTCCATGATCTCGGCATAAGGGACTTATTACAAAAGGGCATCACAGATGAGACTCCAAGGCACTGGATAGCTTCCAGGTTTTGCTTCCATAGAGCAAAACTGGCAGTATCAAGACCTTGAAGATATGTAACTTGGTCCTTCTGCATAGGTACTGACACCTCCAAATGCTCTTGTTGATTGGTTTCAATGCTCCCTGTTGCCAACCAATCTGTCTACGACTTCTTGGTCCTGACACCCACGATATGGTCTACGCTACCAAGGTATGTTTAACAACTCTCAAGTAACTTCAACGTCCTCGCTGCAAACATGGATCGATTGAATGGGTTCCCCTAACAGACCCCCAAAGTCCTGAATCTCAGTTTTTGTCGAGGAGACCTCTAGGCCTAAGGGCTTCGCTACATTGCTAAATGCATCAAGACTCCAGTGACTCCAGGGACTTCATGAAAGGATAGCAACATCCATCGGCAAAGTTTCAGGTCTGAGACCCTTGATATTGCCTATGTTTGCTCCACTGACTTTGGGCTAGTAAGGTCGGCCCATAAATCCGAGTCCATGCAGGTGTTTGAAAAGTGTTTGGTGCAAGGACACGCCTTTGCCTCCCCTTGAATTAACCAGGGAAGAAGTTTGACGAGCCCCCACCACACTTTACAGCACTGTCGGTACCGGTATAAGAGACTTGCTAATTTAGCATAAACCTGTTTGTCGGAAATTCCCCCCTGATCTCATGATTTCCCGATTGCGATTCACGAGGCACACCTTTCTTTGATGTCGAGTCGGCTGAAAGCAACCGCACGGACCAAACTTGTGACAGCGTTCCACCCCCCCCCCCCCCCCACAATTTACTCGAAGCCGCTAGTATTCGGTCTATTGTTGGACTTGCCTGGAGGCATCCAAGGCTTGCTTCCATCCTCTGATGCATCAGTAAGTTAGTCGTGGATCCCGTTTTTTTCAGGAAGAATGTGAGCGAGAAACCTTACCTGGTATACTGAGTGGTTTGTAATGCCACAGTAGTTTGCTACAGTCCCCCAAATGATCCCCTCTCCCCTCAGAGAGGGATGACCACTTCCTCTCCAACAGGTCAGGGGAATGGTACCAGAATCCTGCCAGATTGTCAGTCAAAGGACTGTATGCAAGTGTTTCATGCTTGAAGAAACTCCCAAATAGCATTGGGTGCTGTCAGGTTTATCAAGATTCTTGAATCGGTTCAGAGACTGCCATGCGAACCCACAGGCACACTCCTCTCTCAGTCTGTCCAAGTGAAACACCCTAGAGTGGCCACCTAGAGTGGATGCCGCATTGAAGTCGGCCAGAAAGATGGCTATATCTCCGCCGGGGCAATTGTTCCCCTTGCCACAGATGTGAGGTTTGTGCCTAGAATGACCCTTCATATTGAGATTTTTACAAACATCATTATGAGCGTATACCGCAATAAGAGCATGAAGCCCAAAGACATTCTTCAGTCCGCAATGCTAATAATAACACGCATCAACTGTGTCACCGTCTCAGCTATTGAGGGCTGAAGGTCAGCTGGAGATGGCTATGGCATTACACCTGAAGTTGGTACCATTCACTGCGGCCCCGACCACAGAAGGTTGTACCCACCCATACGGCATCGTGCCGCTGCCAGGTCTTCTCACCTCTGAGAGGGCAGCCACCTCAACTCCCAGTTGCTCCAATTCCCTCAATAGCAGAGGTAACCACTCATCCTACTGCAAGGACTGGATGTTTCAAGCGCCTACCCGGAAGCTTGACTTAGGTTAAGCCTCGGGCGGTCAATCCGGGGGCACGCCATCTTGCCGCTCCTGCCTTACTGTGGGGCCTCCCGTCCTGTGCCTGTGGGGTTCCCAAGGGCTTTGCCCCACAAGCTTCATGGTGGGTTGGTGCCTGCCGGGGCGTAGGCAGGACAAGGAACTCTCATTCCCATTCTGCACTCTGACATTTGCCCTCTTAACAGGACCCACAGCCCGCCTTGCTTGCTTGGTGGGAGGGACAGCACCCCTCTCCCCAGCATATCCATTTTGTTATTGAGGATAATTCCCATGAGAGTTTCTGGGGGGGAGGAAGTAACTGGCAAGGCCCCACCCCAGATCTATATCGTCTTAACTAACATAATACATTTTCATATGACCTTACATATTTGTCACATATGTATCTTCACACATCCATGTGCATAATTGCATGATCATTGTGCTTTAACTGATATTAATTTCTTCTTACCATACCAGACATTTCAATAGTTCTAGGATACTTTGTCACGGAAGTAATGCTGCCACTTCACGGTGCGACATAGTTTCTGTTTTGCAAGTGGATAAAATGTTGTGGGTGAAGCATGTTGCCCATTTTCTTTCAATATATTGCGTTTTTCATTGTCAACAGTCAGATTTAGGGAAGAAGTGTTTTGAAATTACAAGTAAACCTATTTTTTATATTTACAGAATGCATGAATAACAATGGTATCAGACTATTATGCAACCCTATATCATTATACCTTTTTTTTCTCTAGGTATTAATTAATGTTTTTGGTGATAAGCATAACTTTCTTGGCCAGTGGGATCACCCTTTACTTTTGCATTTTTGCTCAGATATTGCACATCTACAAGGATGTTTGTTTCTAATTTTGCAATAAGTGGATTTGATCCCTCCTTATTATAAGCGTCGCTTATCCCAGACCTGAGGATGCTTCCTGCCACTGCTGGTGCCTCGTGAATTCAGTGCTAAATTTGTGCCTGCTTCCTTTTGTATTTTCCAGGAGCAGCCGGCAGCTGAGTATTTGTCCCGGCGCAAATCCCTGTCCAAACCCATTGTGCCATCCTATCATGCCTTAATTTGTTCGTGGCAGATCATTCTTCATTCGTTGATAACAACATGTTCTAAGTCTGATATGGAAAATTTCCCAAAATTTGCCATGTCACCATTGAAACTGCCTGGCCAATAGGTTTCCCTGGAAATATTTTGCGAACTTCCATAAAGCCTTAATCATCCTTGAAATTTCTTTGGCAAGAGTATCCTCCTGTAATGGGTGACTCTTTGTCCAGGAACCTCTTGACCTGGATGGTGGAAGGCACATCATGTCTATACTCTGCTGCAAAGACCAAGATTCCCTGGATGCGGTCCCCTCCAGACAGACTGCAATCCACAACCTCGCACTCAAAAATTCCTCTGGAAGGGCGTTCATTGCTTGCCTTCTCAAAAATCTGTCATTATTTCCCTGGAATTGCATGATAAGCCAAGGGGACTAAGCTGTAAACCTTTTACAAAACATATTATTAGATCTAAGCCTTTCAGTCTTTCCTGGCACAGTGGCATAGACTCACGGGTATGTTTATAACACCAAAGTATGAAATTGGTTTTATTTACTATGCTTGTAGCCAACAGGAGCCCTTTAAATGTTCCATTACAAACCAATGAGACGAAGAAATTCAAATTAGTACCCCTGCTGCGAAGATCATACTTCATAAACGAGGAAGGCCTCTCCGAAACGGCTGGAGATCAGACACACCTGCCTGTTTCCCCGCACTACCTCAACAAACATCCTCTGACAGCGGCTACCGTTGGTATTAAATGAGCCCCCAGCCGACTTTAAATTCTTTAGTGTAAAATTGTGGTTAAACAATATGGGCGATGGGCTTCCAATGGCTGCCAGTATCTCCTCCATCCATCCTTCCCAGGGCAACAAGGAATGTCGCTGGGGATGAGGTTTCAGCCACTTTACTATTTCCCCATTAACCGGTGGGAAACCCCTGGGAACCACATGTATCTGTCCCCTTCGTATCTCCACACCAACCTTTCGTGATAGTCCCTTTCCTTATAAAAGAAGATGCTGTGCTAACTCTTGTTTCACAGTCCGCCCGGGATGAACGTTATAGATGCGAAACAGGCCTCGGGACGTTGACTAGAAAGGTGGAAGGGCGGTAAATCCGTACTCACCCTTCGTACATTAAACCATCTAGCTTGGGTAGGGTGGTACTGGAAGTTTTCCGGGATTGTTGTTTCTCTATGTTGAATGATATCTCACTTCCTTGAATATCCTAATCTGCAAGTAACAAAGGATATGAACACATGCTGAAAGGAACGCCTAAAACATAAGGTCCATCTGTTCCAGAGTGGGACATACAGAAGCAAAGTTAGAGCAATAGGGCGGGACGACCAGGTTATGTGGAGGACAATACCGGACTGCCCTATATGGCCCACCTCCACCTCGCGCAACTATAGAGAGACATGGCGTCCCCGCCCGACATCGGAGTCCACCCCCGTCATACAAGTTTTGCAACCTTCCTTCCAGGTCATAGTGGTCCGCCACGACCATAGGAGACCCATGCACCATTTCATAATTGTTGTCTATCCCCCTTTCCGCAAGAGCTTGTATTGTTGTGTTTTTGTAACAACTTCCCCTTGCTAATCAACGGTTTTTGTCCCATGCTAAATACATGGCGTATAAACCACTGTAGGAAGATTGACAAGCAACTCCCTGCGGGGAGCCCCTAGAACTCCTTAGGGAGCACCCAGCACTTTCATCATTACTCTAACTATAAAAGGCGTGGAAGATATATTGGTTTGTCCTACCTTACACCCTAAGCTCGCCACCTACCATAATTCCTTGTTTGTCCTATATTCGGGATCCTACCCGCCAACCCCAGGATCAACTATGCGAATGACTACCATTCATGTGAAGGACCCCTCAATAATTGTCGCCCCTGCCGCGCATATATAATCATTTGGGTTTCTGGAGATCCGTGAGGATCAGATTAATATTATCATTGCTTTTTGCATATTTGTTTTGACTGTTTTACTTTAGAGTTTCATCATAATACTCCCTTTGTATCTCATATATTATATATATATATAGATATTCTATTATATATATACTATATATATAGATAATATATAATTATATATATAACAGCAAACTCAACAAATGAAGTACATAATACACAAGTTATATGAATATTTCTGGGGAAGGGGGTCCATAGCTTTCACCAGATACTTAAAGAGGAAAATAGGTTAGGAACCACTGCCCTAGACCACACACCGTTTCGAGCACTTCAATGTCAATATTGTTACCGCTAAGTGGCGCTAAATACCTGTCCACTATTGACCGTCCTCTTGCACGGTAAGATCAAATCTCTTGTACCGGACGACAACGGCCCTGACTGACGTTTATCTCCCACCTGTGGACGTCCTTGGTTGATCTGATAGAGACAGCTGTCCCTTGTTCTAATTCATACAAAACTGGGTCGAAAATATCCACTACATCCTTAAGACGTTTCGCTGTGCCTGGAAAGCTCAGCTTCCATGGGTTCTCCTCGACAATGGACAGAGAAGTAATCCTGGTCGTTGTCCCCTGAGCTCAATACTGTTTTGGGGACCCTCCTTCTGTCCCAGCAGTTTCCTTCCTGGTCCTCAACTGCCGTTTGATCACTGCCACTGCATGTCCTGCCAATCAAATTTTCATAGACATCGACACTTCGTTCCTTTGGCCAGTAGGACAATGCCACAAGAAGTCCTCCCGTCGCTTATGAGGCCCTGTAAATTGTCTTTGAATGCAAAATCAAAGGACGGGATCTCGATCGATTGCTTGAAACCTTGCCTATCCGCCTACCTAGAAGACTTGGCTCTGTCAGGCATTTCACCAGCTATGACCTCTCTAATTGGAAAGCCATTGTAGCAGCCCCTGGGTCCCTGGGGTATTATTATAGCTTTGTCTTGAGGGTTCATTGAAAATGAACTATTCATAGGGCATTTTTAAGGTATATCCAAAGCTTTATAGCTGAAAATTAGGCAAAAAAATAAAAAAGAAAGAAAGAAAAAAAGAAAATAATAATAATAAATTATCCTATTAGCCCTCGAAGGGGAAAGGCAAGCCAGACTTCTTGGGGGGCAAATAGAATCTTGGAGGAGAGCTGCCCCCTTCAGCCTGCTCTGGGCGACATAGCAGCTACTTTCTGAAAGCTCTTGTGCCATTCTTTGACCAGTTGGATCCACCGACTCGTTTTGAGACCTGACTTTGCGTGCGTATGTGTGCGTGTGCGTATGTGTGCGTGTGGCGTATGTGTGCGTGTGCGTATGTTGTGGCCGTTGTGCGTTTCGTGTTGCGTGTGCGTGTGCGTGTGCCGGGTGCGTGTGCGTGTGCGTGGTGCGTGTGTGTTGGTGGTGGTGTGTGTGTGTGGTGTTTGTGGGTGGTGTGTGTGTGTGTGTGTGTGTGTGTTTTTTTGTGTGTGTGTGTGTGTCTGTGTGTGTGTGTGTGTGTGCGTGTGTGCGTGTGTGCGTGTGTGCGTGTGTGCGTGTGCGCTCGCGCGCGTGCACGTGCACACGCGTACGCGT
>NC_051420.1:23945854-23960854 GCF_015228065.2 Penaeus monodon | reverse complement strand
AAATGCAAAAGTAAAGGTGATCCCCACTGGCCAATAAAGTTATGCTTATCACAAAAACATTTAATTAATACCTAGAGAAAAAAAGGTATATGATATATGGTTTATATGTCTGATACCATTGTTATTATGCATTCTGTAAATAAAAATAGGTTTACTGTAATTCAAAAACTTCTCCCTAAATCTGAACCTGTTGACAATGAAACTGCAATATAATTGACCATAAAATGGGCAACATGCTCTCCCCACAACATTTTATCCACTTGCAAAACAGAAACTATGTCGCACCGTGAAGTGGCAGCATTACTTCCGTGACAAAGTATCCTAGAACTATTGAAATGTCTGGTATGGTAAGAAGAAATTAATATCAGTTAAAGCACAATGATCATGCAATTATGCACATGGATGTGTGAAGATACATATGTGACAAATATGTAAGGTCATATGAAATATGTATTATGTAGTAATACGATATAGATATGGAGGTGGGCCTTGCCAGTCCTCCTCCCCCCCAGATAACTCTCTGGCAATATCCTCAATAAATGGATATGCTGGGGAGAGGGGTGCTGTCCCTCCCACCAAGCAAGCAAGGCGGGCTGTGGGTCCTGTTAAGAGGGCAAATGTCAGAGTGCAGAATGGGAATGAGAGTTCCTTGTCCTGCCTACGCCCCGGCAGGCACCAACCCACCATGAAGCTTGTGGGGCAAAGCCCTTGGGAACCCCACAGGCAGACGGGAGGCCCCACAGTAATGGCAGGAGCGGCAAAGATGGCGTGCCCCCGGATTGACCGCCCGAGGCTTAACCTAAGTCAAGCTTCCGGGTAGGCGCTTGAAACATCCAGTCCTTGCAGTAGGATGAGTGGTTACCTCTGCTATTGAGGGAATTGGAGCAGCAACTGGGGTAGTTGAGTTGGCTGCCTCTCAGAGGTGCAGAAGATCCTGGAGCGGCAGATCAGTCGGTTGGTACACCTTCTGCTGGTCGGGCCGCAGTGATGGTTACCAACTTCAGGTTGTAGCCATAGCCATCTCCAGCTGACTTCAGCCCTCAATAGCTGAGGTGACACCAGTTGATGAGTGTATTATATAGCATTGAGACTGAAGCATGTCTTTGGCTTCATGTCTCTTATTGCTGTATACGCTCCTACTGATGTTTGTAAACTCAATATGAAAGGGTCATTCTATGCCAAACATCACATCTGTGGCAGACAATTGCCACCCGGCGAGATATTCGCATCTTTCTGGCCGAACTTCAATGCGGATTCATCTAGGTGCCACTCTAGGGTGTTGTCACTTGGACAGACTGAGAGAGGAGTGTGCCTGTGGGTTCGCCATGGCAGTCTCTGACCGATTCACAGAACTTGATAACCTGACAGACCCAATTGCTCTGTGGGAGTTCTTCAAGCATGAAACACTTGCATACAGTCTTGACTGCCATCTGGCAGTCTGGTACCATTCCCCCTGACCTGTTGAGAGAAGTGGTCATCCCTCTCTGGAAGGGGAGAGGGGATCATGGGACTGTAGCAATAACTGTGCATTACACCACTCAGTATACCAGGAAAGTTTTCGCTCAACATTCTTCTGAAAACGGATCCACGAATATCTTACTGAGGGCATCAGAGACTGGAGCAGCCGGATCACTCCAGGCAAGTCCACAATAGACGAATAATAGGCTCGAGTAATGTGGAACTCCGTCCACCAAGTTTGGTCGTGAGTCGCTTTCAGCGACATCGGACCTCAAGAAGGGTGCCTCGTGATCGCAATCGGAAACCCTGAGACTCAGGGGAATTCCGCCACATGTATGGCCTTAATAGCAAGTCTTATACGGAACGAAAAGTGCTGTAAAGTGTGGGGGGGTCTTGTCAAACTTCTTCCCTGTTAAGATCAGGTGTGTAAGGCAAGGCTGTGTACTGGCACCAACATTTTTCCAACAACTGCATGGACTGAATAATGGGCAGACCTACTAGCAAAAGTCAGTGGAGCAACACTAGGCAATATCAAGGTCTCAGACTTGAATTTTGCCGAGATGTTGCTATCCTTTCTGAGTCCCTGGAGGTCACTGGATCTTGAGCATTTTAGCCAATTGTAGATGAGCCCTTAGGCCTAGAGGTCCTCGACAAAAAACTGAGATTCAGGACTTGGGGTTGTTAGCTGGAAACCAATTCATCGATCCATGTTGCAGCCCGAGGACGTTGAAGTTACTGAGAGTGTTTAAATACCTTGGAAGCGTAGCCATATCTCTGGGCTGTTCAGACCAAGAAGTCAGTAGAACAGATTGGTCTGGGAACAGGAGCCATTGACTCCAAATCAACAAGAGCCATCTTGAGGTGCAGTACCTATGCAGAAGGACCAAGTTACATATCTTCAAGGTCTTGATACTGCCAGTTTTGCTCTATGGAAGCAAAACCTGGAAGCTATCCAGTGCCTTGGAGTCTCATCTTGATGCCTTTTGTAATAAGTCCCTTTGCCAGATCATGGAGTACAGTTGGCAGAATCACATGTCCAACCGACGGTGAGACTGGCATGGGACCTGTTAATTGTTACTTACCGGGATCGCTAACTCAGGCAATCTGGGCACCTATCTCGTTTCCCTGTAGATGACCATGCCCATAGGTTGTCTTTCTTTGCGAGACAACTCTGGTGAAGGAGGCTGTGGGCAGAACCAGGAGATCATGGCTTGGGCAGTTCGACGAGACCTGTCGCGAGGAATTAGAGATGGGCCGAGGGCCTGTCTTTAGACTCGCCATGAGAGACCCTCGTGGATGGAAGCCACTTATTTTTCCCTCGATGATAAGGCTGAATTATGACCTGGAACCCCTAGGCTAACGAAATTAAGGAGCCACCCTCTTATATGAACTAGAACTACATGTTTTACAGTAGGACCCCATGATTCATAGCTAAGGCCCCAAACTAGAGCCCCTTATCTCAAAAAATGCCTGAAACTGGGTCCTTATATCTCAAATAAAAAGCATCAAACAGGGGCCCTTTATCTCAAATAAGGACTGAAAACAGGGACAGACTTTTTTTAAGTTTAAATTTTACACACACACACACACACACACACACACACACACACACACATATATATATATATATATATAGATATATATATCTCTATATATATATATATAATATTATAGATTATATAACTATATGTGTGTGTATATATATATGATGTATATATGTAATTATAGCGCTAATAGATATATATAATATAGATATTATATTATGTATATATCTAATATATATAAGATATATATATATATATATTATAATTCCTACGCCAGTGGGTCTTGCTTTGTCTCTGTGCGAAACATGTGTTAACATGAAGGGACCTGGGTCAATACCATGGACGCAGCTAGGCTGTGAGCGGAGGAGGAACAAGCAAGAGAGACGCGTGCGTGCGGCTCCTGTGAAGACTCGTGGTTGCCTCGTTGACCTGATAAACTTTGTGTGCCCTGTTATAAGCTGTATCTGCTGCAGTTATGACATGCTGGTTTCCCTCGTATTGTTCCTATAGAAAAAGTGTACGGGTAAAATAAAATTGTGTAAATAAAGGAAATACTGTCATTTGTGATTTATTTCGTGCCCTGCCTCGCCAAGTGGCGTTTCCCTGTGTGTTCTGGGACGCTCCCACTTTCGTGTGGTGCCGTGCCTCTTGGAGCTGTTCAGTGTTCACGACCCTGTGAATAGCACGCCCGTCTGCCTAGCCTGCCTTGTGTTGGTGCAGAGAGACGAGGTGGGTCGGCGTAACAAATGTGCCAGGAGGGGATTTCGTGATATTTGCAGTGAGAGCGCCGATGTATAATGTCGTCCAAAAGACAGATGGCGAGTTTTTTGAGAAAACGTACCGGGTAGACCCTCCAACAAATATGGTGGACCCTCCATCTGCGAGGATGGAGGTTGGGTTGCTTTCCAAGTGAAGTGGGGAAAGTGCAGGCATATTGTATCCCTGCTGAACCTTGGGGTGAACCTAGGGGGGCTTGATACAGTTTTGTTTGCATCGGGGAGCGGTCCCTTTTCCCCCTGAGGATGAAGAGCGTGGTCCCCCTCTCGGAAAGGGAAAGGGGATCGCGGGGGCGTAGAATCCGTGGATACACTGCTCAATGTACCAGGCAAATTTTCCACCCCCTTTTTTTCCGGACCCCTAAAAGGGTTTATCAGGACCGGAGCAGTCGGATTCCCCCTGCCAAGCCCACAACAGATGAATATAGCGTTTTGAGTAATTGTGGAAAAACCCTCGGGGGTTTGGCGTGGGTTTGCTTGCTTTTGATTGATGCATCGAAACGTAAGGAGATTTGAGCCCCAAGGGGAAATTCTGGACAAACCCCCCTGTTAATTCAGGGTGAGGAAAGGGTGGTCCTTGCACAACATTTTCAACACCTGATGGATGGATAAGGGCAGAGCTATACCCAAAACGTGGGGAGAAAGCAGGAAATATGAGTTTTGAGCCCAGGGAATTCTGAACAATTTTGGCCTAATAGCAAGCCTAAATGGTACTGAAAAGTGTGGGGGTTTGTCAAATTTTTCCCCTGTTAATTAAGGGTGGGGCAAGGCGTGCCTTGCACCAACACTTTTCAAACCTGTATGGACGGGGATAAGGGCAGAGCAAATACCCAAAATCAGTGTGGAGAACGCGGAATATCAAGGTCTCAGACCTTATTTTGCCATGATTTTGCATCTATCTGATCCCAGGAGTCAGGGTGGCGGCTTTTGATGCTTTTGCAAGAGGGAACCCTTAGACCTAGGGGTTTCCCCTGAACCAAGACCAAGTTAAAGACTTTGGGGGGGCCCGTTAGGGGAACCTGTTCAGCCGATCCTGTTGTGGGAAGGACGTTGAAAATCAAGGATTTTTACATACCTTTGGAGCGTAGTCTATATCTCTGGGCTGTCAGACCAAGAAACATAGAGGATTGGTCTGGCAACAGAGCCTGAAACTCGATAAAATGAGCATTTGGAGATGTTGGTACCTATGAGAATGACCAAAACTATGGTTTCAGGGGCCCTTATATCCAGTTTGTCTTTGGAAACAAAAAGGGTGCTATCTAGTTTTGGAGTTCTTCTTGATGCCCTTTTGTAAAAAGTTCTTCGCCCGGACAGGGGGACAGTTGGGAGAACAGTGTCCAACCCATGGCTACACTGTGAGACAGATGGGCCTGTATTTCATAATCCGGAATCGCCCAAATAGGATATGGGCACCTAGTCGTTTCTCTGGGATAAAACCCGCCCAAACAGGTTGCCCTTTGGGAAAAAAAACTTGGGGTGACCAGGGGGTCAGGGCTTAGGCAGCTCGACAGCCCGACAGAAGTTTGAGATGGGGTGAGGGGCCCGCTGGAGATTTCCATGAGGGACCCTGTGATGGAAGCGAAGGGTGGATGCGGCATGCGCCCCCCCTCGGCGTTAGCCCCCTTGATATATTTATATACACACCACAACCCACACACACACATATATATAGAAGATAGATAGATAGATTTGATATAATATATAGTATATATAGAGTAGCATAGTATGCATACATAAGTATATATACATACATATACATATATATTTGTTATATGTATAACACACACACACATATATATATATATAGAAAATATATATATATATAAAATATATATATATATAGATAAAAATTTTATATAATATTATATATATATGTATATATTTTAAAATATATATATTTTATATATATTAATATAAAAATATATTATATTTTTATATATATATATATATATATATATTAAAATATATATATAAATATATATATATATAATATATATATATATATTATATATCATTAAACTATACTACCATACATACTAATATCTTATATAAATATAATATTATATATTATATATTATATATAGATGATATTAATATTATAAATATATGCTACGCCCGTGGGTCTTTGTCTCTGTGCGAAACATGTGTTAACTGAAAAGGATGACCTGGGCATGGTTAACATGAAGGGACCTGGGCAAACAGACGAACTGGGTGTGAGCGGAGGAGCGGAGAAAGTCAGGGGAGACGGATTTTGGGTGCTGCTCTGTGGAGCCCTCGTGTGTGCCTTGTGCCCATAAAAACTTTGTGTTGCCCGATAAGCTGATGACATGCGGGTTTTCCCCCCTGTATGTGCCTATAGAAAGTGTAGGGAAAAACTTGGTAAAAAAGGGAAAAAGACTGTCCTTTGGCCTTTGGAGCTTTTCAGGTTCAGCCCCTGTGAATAGCAGCCGTTGCCTACCCTCCCTTGCATTGGTGGCAGAGAGACGAGGCGGGGGGGGCGTAACAATGGGCAGGAGTGGGATTTGATATTGATCAGTGAGACGGCCGATTATCATTAGGCCCAAATAGGGGCCCCAATGGGGAGAGGAGGCTATGATAAGGGGGCACGAGTGAGGTGAGCCGAGCCGATGGCCCGATCACTGCCATGGGGGTATGAGGGAGGAAATGACACAAAGGGAAAGGGCAGGCACAGGGGGCACGGGAGCAGGGCACCATCTCGCGGAGAGGCAGGAAGGGAGGAACAGTTCTCAATTTTGAGGGCTAAAAAAAAATTTGCATCTGTGAAGAGGAAATGCAGTCACCGACAAGGCCTGAAAACAGCGTAAAGAGTGAACTGATGGGGGAGGTGCAAAATTAAAGGGCGAGGTTCAGGGCCTGGGGGGAAGTGAAGGAGGAAAGCGGCGTCAGAGGTAGTAAGTTGCAAGCAGAAAGGAGACGGGGTTTGGGAACAGATGCCAGAGTGTCAGATTTACTGGGTCTCCCTGGGGTCCTGGCAGGAAACCCCCGGGCCTGCAGGCGTGGGAGCAGGGTGCGAGAAGATGGGCCCCATGGGGTTAGGTGGCGGCAAACTCGGAACCCGGTCAACCGCCCTTTGCCCCCCTCACCCCCCCCCCCCGGGCGTTTTAGCACGGAAAGCGTTTCCCCCCCGACCCCCTGGGCCTCCAGAATTCGTAAAGGTAACCCCCTGAGTACGAGGGAAGTCCCTGGGGGGCCCCATTTGTCCCCCAATTTGAAATCGGGCATCTGCCCAGGGCTGGATCAGGAAGGAAAAGGCCCTGAGCGGTAAAAAGCGAAAGGGGGCCCGCGGTGGAAGTTTTGGGCATTCCGGATCCCAACGGGCCTTTACACCAGTGTGGGGAGGCTTGAGAAGCTTTTGGGGCCCCACCACCGGGCCCGAGGTATACCCGGGCGCGCTGAAGAACGGACCGGAGGGGCGAGACACTGCCCAGCGGGCGGGATTGGAGGCACTGGTAAGGGGGTTTGCCCCTGTAGCGCAGAAGAGTGATCAGGCCCTGGCCCGCGTTTTCTTTTTGACGCTTTGAGGACCAGCAGTGCAAATCTACTCAAGCGGGCCCCCTGAGGACCTGCAGGTGGCGGGGCGGGGGCCCTAGATTCGGGGGCTTCCTAAAGGAAACCGGGCCCAGGGCCAGCTGCCGCCCCGCCATGCCCTTTTTTGGGGGGGGGCGGGGGGAAGCAAAGTGGAGAAGGTAATTAAAACCCCCCCCCACCCCCAACCCAAAACCCCCCCCCCCCCCAAACAAACCTTCCCCCCCAAACGGAGGGATTTGATGCCTTTCCGCAGTGCTGCAAGGACTGGGCGGGGATGGTCACCACCCCGACGCTGTCCTAAGGTAAGGAAGTGGCAGGCGCAAAACTCGGACAGGGGAAAAGGGGGGCCGAAACCCAGCCGCCCCGGGTTTCCCCGGGCCCCGATGGGGAAGTGCGTCGAACCCGCAGATTTAGGGGAAAGGCTCAGTAGATGGAAGCCCGACAGGGACACTGGGGGGAGACCTACAGGCCTGATATTGGCCATATGGATTCGACGCACCCCAAGATGTGTGGGTCATGGGGGCTTGTGTGCAGCTCAAGGGGCCCCCGTGGAGGGCCCTATTTGGGGTGAGCAGCCCGGCGAGCGGGTGCCGGGTATGTGGCCGATCTGGCGAGCCTGCTTGCTGGGCCTTAATAACTGCGCAGAGTAAGGGTTGGACGGATGGAAGTGGGAGGGGCATGGGAAAATGTGCCCCTTTCTTTCCAGAGTTTGGCGTGCAGAGGGAGTTACGACGAGCGACTGCACCTTCCCCCCGGGCAGAGTCAGAATCCGGTGTCAACTGTCAAAAGGATGGTGGAGTAGAGGGCCTTGTGGAGCCCCTTTAAAAACCCGAGTGGCTGATGGCGTAGGGTTGGACGGGGGCCTTGTTGGACCGGGGGGGGGTTTGTTACAGGTGGTAGCTAAATTTCGTAAGGCCAGAAGGGGCCCGCTGGTGCAAAGCTGGGGACTTTTTGGGAAGTGGGGGTCCCGAAGAGCCCTGGGAAGGGCCTACCCCAGTGGTAGCGGCCCCCTCTGATGTCACCTATCGAATTTCCCGAGGGCGAAAAAGACCGCTGTTGTCCACGTGGATGGCTGTGGCGTACCCTGGAAGCCATGGTAAAAAAAAAGATGAAGTTAGCCCAGAGCGGCATGAGGATTTGGGAGAGGCTGACCAAGATGGGACGAGCATTTGGACGGTGAGGGCGATGCAACAGACGTCAATGGGACAGACCAGGTTTGGGGCAGAAGATACTCCCCTTTGGGGCCCCTGCCAATCTACCGCGCTCACACTCCTCCAGAGCGGGCCCAGTGAGAGCGAAGAAAGCCGCATTAAAACAGTAATAATAAAAATAAATTAATATAATATTATATAAAATTTTAAAGAAAATATATAATATGATTAAAATAAAAGAGGGGGAAAATAGGTAAAATATATAATATATAAAATTTTAATTTTTAAATAAAAAATTTAAAAATATATATATTAATATAGATGATTTAAAAAAAGTATAATTTTACAAAAATACACTAACACACACATACATATTTATAAAATTATATAACATAAACAAAAACCCACAACACACAACACCCAAACCACAACAACACAAACACACACCCACAACACAATTAAAATAATATATAAATATTAATATATATAATATAATATATATATATAATAATAATATAATATATTCTAACCCTGAATCTGCATGCGTTTCGAAATGCATACGAAAATTTCTCTTATACTGGATTTTTTCGTTCCCGGATAAGGGAAAAGGTTGAATGAAAATTTTTTTAAGCCATGCAGTTTTACTTCAACAAAATTAATGAAAGTCCCTTTTTATGAAAAAATTTTTTTCCTTTTTTTATTTTGTGACTTATAATCAGCTGGTTTTTGTGAATTTAAAAAACATAAAAAGGACTCCAAGTGGTGCAGCGTACAATGCGTCACACGCCAGGTCATTATGATAAATAGAGAATATTTCAGATCACTGGTGCTTTTAGACGATCAGTCGGGTGGGTGAAGGCAGTTTCCCCCACCCCCTCCTCCCCACCCCCCTTCCCCCCCAGTCCTCGTCCAAAACGGGAAGCCGACCTTTTTTTTCTTAATGACGTTGCAGGTAATCATGATTTTCATTATTCAAATTCTACACACACACACACACACACACAAAAACACACACACAAAATTTTAAAATATATATATATTATATATATATATATTATATATATATAATTATATATTAATATATATTAATATAATATATAATTTATATATATATATATAAAATATATTAATATATAATATATTATATATATATATACATATATACACATATTTTTGTATTGAAGATAAAAAGGGGAAGGGGCTTTTAGGAGTGCGATTAAAAAACGTCTATCATGTTCCTGTTTAAGAAAAAATTAGGGAAGAAAATACAATTTGTATCACACACACACACACAAAAAAAAAACCACACACACAAATATAGAAAGAAAATAAATAAAAAAAGTAAAAAATTTTAAAATATATATAATTATGGTTTTAATATAAAATATATAATATAAAAAATAAAATAATAAAAAATAAATATAAAATTTTAAAATAGTATATAAAATATATAAAAAAAATATTATATAATAATTTATATATTTTATATAAAAAATATATAAGTTTATATATATAAAAGATATATATAATATAAATGTTTACCACACAACACACACCCACACAACCCCACACATATGTTATAAATAAATATTATATATAATATAAAAAATTTTAATTATTATTATATATTATTATATATAAATTATATATTGGGTATTATAAAAAAAAAACAATATAATGTATATACAACAATAATATATTATATATATAATATATATATATATATAATATTATATATTTTATATATATAATATAAAATAATTATTAATTAATAAAATTATAATAATATTATTATATAATTTAATAATATATAAAATTTAAATAAATAAAATTTTATTATATATTATAGATTATGTATTTTCCCTATATAATGAATTTTTTTTATAAAAATTTATATAATTAATATATAATATATAATATATATAATATTATATTAATTATATATATAATATACATAATATATATAATAAATATATAAATATATTTATATATATATATATTATAATATCCTATATATTATAATATAATATAATATATATATAATTATATATTATATTATTATTATAATATAAACAATATATATAAAATATTTTATATATATATATATATATATAATATATAATATTAATAATATAATATTTAATGTTGGTGTGTGTGGGGTTGGTGGTGTGTGTGTGATCCCCAAAAGTATTTTACAATCCCCTATAAATTTTCTTTTAAACAGGAAACATAGATATAGACAGTTTTAATGCACAACCCTAAAAAGACAATATCCCCCTTTGGGTATCTATATACAAATATATGTGTATTAGTTATATATATATTTTTATATAAAATATAAAAATATATAAATATTTTTATATATAATTATATGATATATAATATATATATTATATAATATATATAAATAAAATTTATTATATAATATATTATTTATATAATATTTTTATGTGTGGTGTGTGTGTGTGTGTGGTGTGTGGTTGGAATATGAGTAATGCAAACTTTTGTTCCCAGTGACAA
Organism: Penaeus monodon; assembly: GCF_015228065.2. NCBI lineage: Eukaryota > Metazoa > Arthropoda > Malacostraca > Decapoda > Penaeidae > Penaeus > Penaeus monodon. The sequence goes on along the minus strand of NC_051420.1, from coordinate 23,949,856 downwards.
CGTCTTTAAAAAAAAAAAAAGGTCGGGTTCCGCTTGGACAGAGGATGGGGGGGGAAGGGGAGTGAGAGGGGGAGGGGGAGGGGGGGGGGGGGAACTCCCTTTCACCAGCCACGCCCGACGTCAAAAAGCTCAGCAGAGATCGAAAATTTTCTCTATTTACAAAATGATGCACTGGCGTGAGGACGCTTTGTACGCTGCCCGTTGGAGTCCTTTTTTTTTTTAATTTCACAAAAAAAACCCCCAGATAAAAAGTCATAAAAAAACAAAGGGAAAAAAATTTTTCAGAAAAGGGGACTTTCATCTAAGTTTTTTTGTAGTAAACGCAGGCATTTGAATTTTCATTCAGAGCCTTTTTATCCTGGAAAGAGTAAAACCCAGTAGTAAGAGTAATTCGTATGCTTTTCGAAACACCCAATGCAGTTCAGGGTAGAATCAATATAATTTTTAAATTATAATATATATATTTTATATATATAATATTTTTAATTATAAAAATATATTATGTGTGTGGGTGTGGTGTGTGGGTGTGGTTGTGGTGTGTGGGGTTTGTGTGTGTGGTTTTTGTATGTAGATATATATGTATATATGTATGGGGGGTTTTAGTGTATTTTTGTAAATAATATACAATATGTATATAAAAATCCCAAATATATAATATAATATAATATATAATATATAATATATAATATATATATATATAATATATATATGTACATAATTGTACTAATATATATATATATATATATATATTATATATAATATATATATATAATATATATATATATAATTAATATATATAAAATAATATAATGTGAATTGGGCTTTTTTCGCTCTCACGGGGGTCGTTGGAGGAGGGTGGCGGCGGTAGTTTGGCAGTGGCACCAGAGGAGTATCTTCTCCCCCAAGAATGGTAGGGTCACCATTGAGTCTGTTGATCCCCCTCACCGCCCAAATGCTCGTCCTATCTGGTCCCCCTTCCCAAACCCTCATCGCCGCATGGGGCTAACTTCATTTCTTTTTCCCCAGGGTTCCCGGGGTAACGCCACAGCCAGTCCACGTGGACAAAGCGGTGTTTTCGCCCTCTGCGAATTCGATAGGTGACACAGAGAGGGCCGCTCCCACTGTGTTATGGCCCTTCCCAGGGTTTTGGACGCCACTTCCTAAAGTGCCCAGCTTTGCACCAGGGGCCCCTTCTGGGCCTTATCGGGAATTTATACAACACTGAAAACTAACCCCCCCCCTGGTCAACAAGGCCCCGTCCAACCCACCCCATCACCCAGCTGAGGTTTTAAAGGGGTCCAAAAGGCCTTCTACTCCACACATCACTTTGACAGTTGACCCCGGATTCTAGACTTGTCCGGGGGAAGGTGCGCGTCAGTCGAACTACCTCTGCCAGCCAAACTCGGAAAAGAAAGGGAACATCTTCCCCTGCCCCCTCACCAGCTTAAACAAGGTCGAAACGCCTTACTCTGCTCGGGTTAGTTAAGCCCAGCAAGCAGTGCTCGTCCAGATCGGCCAATACCCCGGAAGCCGCTGCGCCGTGCGCTCCGCCAATACGGCCTCCCTGGCCCCTTGAGCGCACACAATGTCCCAGACACCAACAGCTCTGTGGGCGCGGAAAGTCGCATAGTGGCCAAATATAGGCCGTGCAGGGTCTTTCAGCCCAGGCCCATGTCAGGTTCCCCATCTAGAGCCTTCCACCGAACGTGTGGTTCGACGGCGTTTTCCCCCAAGTCGGGGGCCCGGGAACCGGGGACGGGGGTTTTTGGGCCCCCCCTTTCCCCCGTCCGAGTTTTGGCCTGTACCACTTCTTAGCCTAGGACAGCGCCCGGAGGGGACCATACCTCCCACATCCTTTGCAGCACGCTGGAAGGCATCAGAATCGTCCGGTTGAGGGGTTTGGTTCCCCGCCCCTTGATACCGATACGTCTGGCCCTTTCCTCACGCAGCCCAAACAAGCTTGGAAAGTGCTAGGGTCACCTTCCCAATACTACCCTTTTCCAAATTTGCCCTTTCCCGGCCCAGAGGTCATGGCGGGGTGAGCAGCGGCCCTAGGGCACTGGTTCCTCAGGAAGGCCTCGAATCTAAGGCCCTCGCCAAACGCCCCGCAGGTCCTAGGGTGCCTTTGAGTAGATTGCAGGCTGGTCTGCAAAACGTCAACAAAGAAATCGCGGGCCCGGGCCCTGATATCTTCTGCAGTAAGGGACAACCTCCTTTTCCAGTGCTCCAATCCTGCCCAGCTGGGAAGGTCTCGCCACGCTACGAGTCCGCTTTTCAAGCCGGCCCGATATACCTCGGCCCGGTGGGGGGGCCCGAAACGGCTTTCAGAGCCCGCCACATGGGTAAGAGGCCGTTGGGATGCCGGAGATGCCCCAAAAATTTTTCCCCCGCGGGGGCCCCCAGCGTGTTACCAGTGAGGGCCTTCTCTTCCGATCCAGCCCTGGGCAGATGCCCGCATTTTAAATTGGGCGAAAAAATTTCCCCCCAGGCCACCTTCCCCTCGTACTCAGCGGCTTCGCTTCACGAATGTTGGAGGCCCAGGGGGGGCGGGGGTGGAGAAGCGTTGCCGGAAATAACACGCCCGGGGGGGAGGAAGGGGGGAGGGAGGCAACGAGGGGGTTGACCGGGTCCGAGTTTCCCCCCACCTATACCCCATGGGTCCCCAGTTTCTCAGCGACCCCGGGTCCGACAGCGTGGAAGGCCGGGGGTTTTCCCGCCAGGACCCCAGGGAGACCCCAGTAAATCTGAACTCTCACTGTTGCCAGAAAACCCCCCCCCCAAAACCCCCCCCCCCCCACCCCCCTCGCCCCGTGCCCCTTTTCTGCCCCCCTTTTCCAAAAAGTTACCTTTTCCTGTTTAGGCCGCTTTCTCTTTTTCCCTCCCAGGTTTTAACCCCCTTCAGAAGTTTTGCCTTCCTTCCCCATTTAAGTTCACTCTCGCGTGCCCTTGCGGTTTTGCCTTTTGGTTTTCCTCCCTTCACCCGAGGGAGGGGGGCCTCTGGTGCCCCCCAAAAAGGGTTTCCAGATGTCCTCTCCTTCTGCCGCATTTGGAATTGAAAAAGGCCGCTTTCCTTTTCCTCCCCTCCGCCCTTTGGGGCCCCCTTTTCCCCCCTCAACCCGGGGAGGGAGGCGTGATTAAAAGGGCTTTCTCGTCCAAACCAAAAGGCCTTTTTTTTTATTTCAAAGTTTTTCCCTCTTTTATGGCCTGGGGCCGCCATATGGGAAAAAACAAAAACGGCCGGCCACCGATCTCCACAAACCCAAATCCTCCCATTTTCCCCCCCGCCCGCCTGGGATTTTGCCCCCCCCATGCAAGCCCCGGTACCCGAAAAAACCCCGTTTCCCCAGGCGGGCCCCTGCGTAGCAAAAGGAATTTTTTTATTTAAAAATTATTTAAAAATAATTTTTTATTAGAAAAAGGGGGAAAAAGTATGTTTAGGGAAAAATTTATTAAAAAAAAAATTAAAAAATAAATTATTTTTTTTTGTTGTAAAGGGTTGTATTTATCTTTATTTTAAAAAATTAAAAATTTATTTTATTTAACATTGTTAAAAAAAAATAAAAATTATTATATATAATATATATATATATTATAATTAAAAATTAATATATATAATATATATATAATATAAATTTTTATATTATAAAATATAAAATATAATATATATTATATTATATATATTATATATTATATAATATATAAATGTTTTTTTTTTATATAATATAAAAAATATATATATATTAGTAATATTTTTATGATAAAAAATATCAACATTATATATTTATAATTATATCTTCTATCTATTATTATTATTATATATTTTTTTTTGTTTTGTTATAAAAAATTTTTAAAAAAAGGGGGGGATAAAAAATTTTATAAGGGTTTGGAAAAATTCCAGTCAGGCCCTCAAAACCCATCTCTAACTTTCGGGGAACAGGCCTCGTCAGCCTAAGCCCCTGACTCCTGGGTCATCCCACAGAGGGGTGTTTCGCAGAGAAAACC
>NC_051420.1:23929430-23945754 GCF_015228065.2 Penaeus monodon | reverse complement strand
TTCCCTGGGTAACAAGGGGCCTTCCCCGGTTTTTTAAAGGGTCAAACGGGAGGACTTCTTGGCATTGCCCTTACATGCCAACAGGAACGAAGTGTAGGATGTCTATGAAAATCTGATTGCAGACATGCAGTTTGGCGAGTGATCAACGGCAGTAGGACCATGGAAGAACTTGCTGGGGACAGAAGGAGTTTCCCCAAACAGTATTTCAGCAGGGGAGACCAGGATTACTTCTCTGTCCATTGTCGAGGAGAACCCATGGAAGCTGAGCTTTCCAGGCACAGCGAAACGTCTTAAGGATGTAGTGGATATTTTCGACCCAGTTTTGTATGAATTAGAACAAGGGACAGCTGTCTCTATCAGATCAACCAAGGACGTCCACAGGTGGGAGATAAACGTCAGTCAGGGCCGTTGTCGTCCGGTACAAGAGATTTGATCTTACCGTGCAAGAGGACGGTCAATAGTGGACAGGTATTTAGCGCCACTTAGCGGTAACAAATATTGACATTGAGTGCTCGAAAGGGTTTGTGTGGTCTAGGGCAGTGGTTCCTAACCTATTTTCCTCTTTAAGTATCTGGTGAAAGCTATGGACCCCCTTCCCCAGAAATATTCATATAACTTGTGTATTATGTACTTCATTTGTTGAGTTTGCTTGTCTCATATATATATATATATATATATATATATATATATATATATTATATATATATATATATATATATATATATATATGAGATACACAGAGTATTATGAAACTCTAAAGTAAAACAGTCAAAACAAATATGCAAAAAGCAATGATAATATTAATCTGATCCTCACGGATCTCCAGAAACCCAATGATATATATGCGCGGCAGGCGACCATATTGAGGTCCTTCACATGAATGGTAGTCATTCGTCATAGTTGATCCTGGGGTTGGCAGGGTAGGATCCCGAATATTAGGCCCAACAAGAATATGGTAGGTGGCGAGCTTAGGGTGTAAGGTAGACAACCAATATATCTTCACGCCTTTATAGTAGAGTAATGATGAAGTGCGGTTGCTCCTAGGAGCTTCTAGGCTCCCCGCAGGGAGTCTGCTTGTCATCTCCTACAGTGGTTTATAAGCCATGTATTTAGCATGTGACAACCGGTGATTAGCAAGGAAGTGTTACAACAATACATAGCTCTTGCGGAAAGGGGATAGACAACACATTATTGAAATGGTGCATGGTCTCTATGTCGTGCGGACACTATGACCTGGAAGGAAGGTTGCAAACTTGTATGACGGGGGTGACTCGATGTCGGGCGGACGCCATGTCTCTCTCTAGTTGCGCGAGGTGGGTCCATATAGGCAGTCCGGTGTCCTCACATAACCTGGTCGTCCGCCCTAATTGCTCTAACTTCTGCTTCTGCTTTCCACTCTGTGAACAGATGACCTTATGTTTAGCGTTCCTTTCAGCCGTGTGTCTCATATCTTGTTATCTTGCTATATTAAGGAATATTCAAGGAGTGAGATATCATTCATCCTAGAGAACACAACGGAACTTCCATTACCACCCTACCCCAAGCTAGATGTTTCATCGTACGAAGGGTTGAGTGACGATTACCTCCTCCACCTTTCTTAGTCAACGTCCCCGAGGCCTGTCGCATTATAACGTCATCCCGGGCGACTGTGAAACTAAGAGTTAGCCAGCATCTCTTTATGAAGGAAAGGGACTATCATGACAAGGTGGTGTGGAGATACGAAGACAGAACCTGTGGTTCCAGGGTTCACACCGTTAATGGGGAAATAGTAAAGTGGCGAAACCTCATCCACAGACATCCTGTTGTCCCTGGGAAGGCTGAGATGGAGGAGATACTGGCAGCCATGAAGCCCATCGCCCATATTGTAAACACATTTTACACTAAAGAATTAAAGTCGGCTGGGCTCATTTAATACCAACGGTAGACGCTGTCAAGAGGATGTTGAGGCTAGTGCGGCAACAGGCAGGTGTGTCTGATCTCCAGCCGTTTCGGAGAGGCCTTCCTTCGTTATGAAGATGATCTTCGCAGCAGACTGATTTGAAATTTCTCGTCATTGGTTTGGTAATGGAACATTTAAAGTGGCTCCTGTTGGCTACAAGCATCAGTACATAAACCATTCATACTTTGGTGTTATAACATACCCGTGCGTCTATGCACTGTTGCCAGGAAAGACTGAAGCTATATCTAATAATATGTTGTACAAGGTGTTACAGCTTATTCCCCTTGGCTTATCATGCAATCCAGGGAAATAATGACAGATTTTGAGAAGGCAGCAATGAACGCCTTCCAGAGGAATTTTTTGAGTGTAGAGGTTGCTGGATGCAGTCTGTCTGGAGACGCATCCAAGAACCCTTTGGTCTGCAGAGAGAAATAGACATGATGCTCCCTTCACCATCCAGGTCAAGGGGTTTCCTGACAAAGACGTTCACCATTACATGAGGATACTCTTTGCCAAAGAAATTTCCAAGGATGATAGGCTTATGGAGTTCGCAAAATATTTCCAGGAAACCTATGTTGGCCAGCAGTTTCATGGTGACATGCAAATTCTTGGGAAATTTCCCTATCAGACTTAGAACATGTATCAACGAATGAAGAATGATCTGCCACGAACAAATAATGCATTGATAGGATGGCACAATGGGTTTGCCAGGATGCTGCCGGACAATCCTCAGCTGCCGCTGCTCCCTGCAAAATAACAAAAGGAGCAGCACAAATTAGCCCTGAATCACGAGCACCATGCAGCTGGCAGGAAGCATCCCTCAGGTCTGAATAAGCGCCAGCTTATAAATAAGAGGATCAAATCACTTATTGCAAAATTAGAAACTTACATCCTTGTAGATTTGCAATATCTGGAGCAAATGCAAAAGTAAAGGTGATCCCCACTGGCCAATAAAGTTATGCTTATCACAAAAACATTTAATTAATACCTAGAGAAAAAAAGGTATATGATATATGGTTTATATGTCTGATACCATTGTTATTATGCATTCTGTAAATAAAAATAGGTTTACTGTAATTTCAACACTTCTTCCCTAAATCTGACCTGTTGACAATGAAACGCAATATATTGACATAAATGGCAACATGCTCTCCCCACAACATTTTATCCACTTGCAAAACAGAAACTATGTCGCACCGTGAAGTGGCAGCATTACTTCCGTGACAAAGTATCCTAGAACTATTGAAATGTCTGGTATGGTAAGAAGAAATTAATATCATTTAAAAGCACAATGTCATGAATTATGACGGATGTGTGAAAACATAGTGACAAATATGTAAGGTCTATGAAAATGTATTATTTTAGAATACGATATAGATATGGAGGGGGGCCTTTGCCAGTCCTCCCCCCCCCAGAAATCTGGAATACCCTAAAAAATGGAATGTGGGGAGGGGGGTGCTGCCCTCCCCAAGCAAGCAAGGCGGGTGGGTCCTGTTAAGAGGGCAAATGTCAGAGTGCAGAATGGGAATGAGAGTTCCTTGTCCTGCCTACGCCCCGGCAGGCACCAACCCACCATGAAGCTTGGGGGGCAAACCCCTTTGGGAACCCACAGGCAGACGGGGGGCCCCACAGTAAGGCGGAGCGGAAAAAGAGGGCTGCCCCGGATTGCCCGCCCGGGCTTAACCTAAGTCAAGCCCCGGGTAGGGTTTGAAACACCATCCTTGAGTAGGATGATGGTTCCCTCGCTTTTAGGGAATTGGGAGAATGGGAGTTGAGGTGGCTGCCCTCTCAGAGGGAGAAGACCGGCAGCGCACGATCATTTGGGGTGGGTACACCTTCTGTGGTCGGGCCGCAGTGAGGTTTCCCCAACTTAGGTTGTAGCATAGCCTCCCCAGCTGACTTCAGCCCCAATAGCTGGGGTGACACCTTTGATGAGGGGTATTATTAGCATTGAGACTGAAGAGTTTTGGTTCATGCCCTTATTGCTGATCGCCCCCACTGAGTTTGAAAAATCAATTGAAAGGGGGCATTTTATGCCAAACTCAATCTGTGGCAGACAATTTCCCCCCGGGGAGATATTCGATCTTTTGGCCCACTAATGCGGACCACTTAGGTGGGCCCTCTAGGGTGTTTCACTTGGACAGACTGAGAGAGGAGTGTGCCTGTGGGTTCGCCATGGCAGTCTCTGACCGATTCACAGAACTTGATAACCTGACAGACCCAATTGCTCTGTGGGAGTTCTTCAAGCATGAAACACTTGCATACAGTCTTGACTGCCATCTGGCAGTCTGGTACCATTCCCCTGACTGTTTAAGGGAAGTGGTCATCCCTCTCTGGAAGGGGGGAGGGGGTCATTGGGATGTAGCAACTACTGGGCATTTCACCCCCTCAGTTACCAGGTAAAATTTTCGTCACATTTTTGAAAAAGGGTCCCCGAACTTATGAGGATCAGAGACTGGGAGCCTGGATTCCTCCAGGGAAGTCACATAGACCCAATATAGCGCTTTGAGTAATTGTGGAACGCCGTCACAAGTTTGGTCGTGAGTTGCTTTCAGCCGACATCGACCTCAAGAAGGTGTTTGCCTCGTGAATCGCAATCGGAAATCCTGAGACTCAGGGGAATTCCGACACAGGTTTTTGGCCAATGAAGTTTTTTACCCGGGACCCAAAGTGTGTAAAGTGTGGGGGGGTCTGTCAAACTTTCCCCGTTTAAATTAGGGGGGAGGAAGGCTGTTCCTTTTCACCAACATTTTTAACACCTGAGGATGGTAAGGGCAGACCTAAGCCAAAATCAGGGAGCAAAACAGGCAAATCAAGGGCTCAGACCTTGACTTTGCGATGATTGCTATCCCTTTTTGAGTCCCTGGAGTACTGGGTTTGATGCATTAGCAATGTAGCGAAGCCCTTAGGCCTAGAGGTTCCCGACAAAAAAAGAGATTCAGGCTTTGGGGGTTTTAGGGGAACCCATTTAATCATCCATGTTTTCAGCGAGGAGTTGAAGTTTCTGAGAGTTTTACAACCTTGGGAGCGTGACCATTCCTGGGCTGTCAGACCAAAAAGTCAGTAGACAATTGGTTGGGAACGGAGCCATAAAATCAACAACAAGAGCATTTGGAGGTGTCAGTACCCCATGCAGAAGGACCCAAATTAATATCTTTAAGGTCTTTAACTGCCCGTTTTTCTCTATGGAAGCAAAAAACCCGGGAAAACTATCCATGCCTTGGAGTCTCATCTTGATGCCTTTTTTAATAAGTCCCCTTTCCCGATCATGGAACAGTTTGGAGAATCAAATGCCAACCGACGGGAGATGGATGGGACCTTAATTGTTTTTACCGGGATCCTAAAAGGAATTGGGCACCTATTGTTTTCCCCGTAGATGACCCCGCCTCAGGTTTTTTTTGCGAGGCAACTCTGGTGAAAGGGGCCTGTGGGACGACCCAGGGATCAGGTTGGGCAGTTCGAGAGACCCGCGCGAGGAATTAGAGATGGGCCGAGGGCCTGTCTTTAGACTCGCCATGAGAGACCCTCGTGGATGGAAGCCACTTTTTTTTCCCTCGATGATAAGGCTGAAATTTTGACCTGGAACCCTAGGGTAACGAAATTTAAGGGGCCACCCTCTTTTATGAACTAGAAAAACTGTTTTAAGTTGGAACCCCATGATTCATAGCTAAGGCCCCAAACTAGAGCCCCTTATCTCAAAAAATGCCTGAAACTGGGTCCTTATATCTCAAATAAAAAGCATCAAACAGGGGCCCTTTATCTCAAATAAGGACTGAAAACAGGGACAGACTTTTTTTAAGTTTAAATTTTACACACACACACAAAAACAACCACACACACACACAAAATATATTATATATATATATATATATATATATATTTTATAATATAATTTATATATATATATTTAATTATGTGTGGTTATATATATTAGTAATTGTAATATGCGTATATTATATATATATATATATATATATATAATATAATTATATTATATATTTATATTATAATATAAAATTTCCCTACGCCAGTGGGTCTTGTCTCTGGGAAAATGTGTTAAATGAAGGGACCGGGGCAAACAGACGCAGTGGCTGTGAGCGGGGGAAAACAAGCCAAGAGAGACGCGTTGCGTGCTGCTCTGTGAGACCTGTGGGGCCCTTTTTGACCTGATAAATTTGGTTGCCCTGTTTAAGCGTACGTCAGTATGAATGCGGTTTTCCCCCTTTTATTGTGCCTATAGAAAATGTGGGTAAATAACTGTGTAAAAAGGGAAATACTTCATTTTGTGTTTTTTTCGTGCCTGCCTCGCCAAGTGGCTTTTCCCCCGTGGGTTCTGGGGGGCTGTGGTCCCGGGTCCCTTTGGAGCGTTCGTGTTCCGACCCGGAATAGCACCCCGTTCCCAGCCTGCCTTTGTTGGTGCAGAGAGAGAGGTGGTGGCGTAAAAAAGGGTGTAGGAGTGGGTTTTGTGTATTGATCAGTGAGAGCGCCGATTTTATCAGTGTCCAAAATGGCGGCCCCATGAGGGGAGAGGGGGCTTGAGAGGCAGGCAGAGTGAGGTGAACCCGAGCCAAGGCCCTGACACGCCTGCTGGCCGGTATGAGGGGGGAAAAGGCAAAAAGGGGCGAAGACCCGGGCCAGGGGGCCCCGCGGCAGGCGCACCTCTTGTCGAGAGCAGGCAAGGAAGGAGAGGAACTTTTCCCCAAAACTTGTCGGGGTGTACAGAGAAAATTTGCATCTGTGAAGTAAAAAATCAGCAGTACACTGAAAAGGCGCAACAGCGTGAAGAGTAAAGAGGAGGAGGTGCAGACTCGAAGGGGGGGTTTAGGGCCGGGGGAGGAAGCGAAGGGGAAAAGGGGGCGTCAGGGTGTAATTTGCAAGCAGAGAAGGCGCGGGGGGGTTTCTGGCAAAATCCCAGAGTGTCAGATTTACTGGGTCTGCCTGGGTCCGTGGCAGGAAACCCCCGGGCCTCGCAGATCGTGTCGGGCCCAGGGGTCGGAGAAGGCGGGGGACCGTCGGAACCGCCCCCCTTGGGATAGGTGGCGGCAAACCGGCCCCGGTAAGCCCAGGGCTGGAGCAAAAAAGAAAAGGGCCCTCAGTGGAAAAACAGCCCTAAGGGCCCCGGTGGAAGTTTGGGGCATCTCCCGGCATCCCAACAGGCCTCTTACACCAGCGTGGGGAGGTTTTGAAACGCCGTTTGGGCACCCCCACCAGGCCCCAGGTATACAGGCCCCCTTGAAGAAGCGGGGCTCGTGAGGTGGGGGAGACAAGTCCCAAAACGGGCGGATGTGAAGGCGTGGTAAAGGGGGTCGTAACCCTGCGGCTGCAGAAGAGTGACGTGGGCCTGGCCGCGATTCTTGTTTAGCTTTGCAGGAACCCGCAGCTGAAATTACGTCAAGCAGGCAACCCCGAGGAAACCCGCAGGTGGGGCTGGCGGGGCCTTTGGGGTTCAAGGCCCCCCTGAAGGAACCAGTGGCCCAGGGCCAGCTGCTCATCCCCCATGACTTGGGCCGGAAGGTAAAGGGAGAAGGTAGCATTGAGGGAAAGGTGAGCCCGAGCACTTTTAAGGCTTTTTTGGGCGCAGTAAGGAAGGGGACAGACGTAGGGGCGGAGAAAACACGTCCTCTCAAACCCGGAGGATTTGATGCCTTCCCGGGGTGCTGCAAGGACGGGAAGTATGGTCACCATCCGAGTGATGTCCAAGGCTAAGGAAAGGGGAAGGCGGAAAAATCGGACAGGCTGGAGAAGGGGGCGAAACCAGCCGCCCGGTTCCGGGGCCCCCCCTTGGGTAACTGCCGTCGAAACCCGCCGAGCGGTGGAGGGCTCAGAGATGGGGAAACCTGCCGCCGACAGTGGACACTGGGGCTGAGAAGACCCTAGGCGGGCCCGATTGTTGGCCCCTATGCGTTCCAGACGCACCACAGAGACTGTTGGTGTCACGGGGGATTTGTGCAGTCAAGGGGCAAATGGAGGTGTATTGGCGGGGCAGCACGGTGCAGCGGTGCCGGGGTATTGGCCGATCTGGACGAGCACGTTTGCTGGGCCTTTATTTCCGACGCAGAGTAAGGCGTGTGTGACCTTGGACGGAAGTGGTGAGGGGCTGGTGGAGGTGCCCCTTGCTCCCAAAGGTTGGCTGTGCAGAGGTAGTTTCGGTTTGGCGACTGCACCTTCCCCAGGACAGAGTCTAGAACCGGTGTCGACTGTCAAGAGTGAAGCGGGAGTGAGGGCCCCGTGGAGCCGTTCAAAAACCCGCACTGGCGATGGCGTAGCGTGGGGGGAAACCCTTTTTGGACCAGGGGGGGGGTTAGTTACAGGTTTGGTAGCTAACTTTTCCGATAAGGCCCCAAAAGGTGCCAGTGGTGCAAAGCTGGGCATTGGAGGGTGGAGCACCAGAAGAGTGTCGGGGGCAAGGGGTTGACTGGGTGGGGCCGTTTCTGACTTTTCCTTTAGGACTTTGGGGCCCGGAGCGCGCTAAGGCGGAGGTACACCGACGAGTTCGTGGGAAGCTAAGGTGCCGGCCCTGCCCCTGAAGGAGACCTATGACCGGCGCATGAGGGAATGAGGTACAACAAAGGGGACAGAGGTGGCGCATAACCGGTCGAAAGTGAGGGCTTCGCCGAAGCTACAGAGCCCGGTGGTAGCGGCCCTCTTAAAGTACTACCGAATTCGAGAGGGCGACGGCTGTGGCGTTTCCATGGAAACCATGGGGAAAAAGAAGATACGTTAGCCCCAGTAGCGGGAGAGGAGTGGCAGACGTGACGAGATGAGGACGAGCATTTTACGGGGGAGGCGACAGCAGACGCAGTGGTGACCCATGAGCCAGGTTTTGGACAGGAGATACCCCCCGGGGGGCCCCTGCCAATCTACCACCGCCCACACCTCCCCCAGAGGACCCCAGCGAGAGCGAAGAAAACCACGGGATGAAAAATTTTTGGTTTTTGAAACTGAATAATTTAAATTTTTTGTAGTTTGTTTCGGTTTAGAAAGTCAGAGCGACGGTCATCTGCTTTTTGGGGGGGTAGTGCTACGCAGTGGGGCTTTTTCTTGTGCAAAAAAATGTTTAAAAGAAAAGGGGGACCCCCCCCGGGTTGTTAACATGAAGGACCTGGGCGAAAATGACGCAAGGTGGAGCAGAGGGGCAGAGGGGGGGGAAAAAAACCCCCGGACTTGGGTGCTGCCCCGTGAAGACCCGGTTGCCCCTTTGACCTAATAAAATTTGGTTGCCTGTTATAAGCTGTATCTGCAGTAGAATGTGGTTTTCCCCCCTTTTTGTGCCTATAGAAAAGTGACGGGTAAATAAAATTGTGTAAATAAAAAAAAGGGCTGTCATTTTTTGATTTTTTGTGCCCTGCCGCCAAGGGGTTTCCCCGTGGGTTTGGGACGCTTGGTGCTCGGTGCCTCTGGAGCGTCAGTGTTCACGACCCTGTGGATACCCGCGGCCAGCCTCCTTTGTGGTGGCAGAAGCGAGGCGGTCGGGTAACAAATATATTATATAATAATATATTTTGACAATGAAGAAAAAACATCAAGATTTTAAAAATGTTTTTTTTCTTCGTGCTTTCAACTAATGCCTAAAATTTAAAGATCTTAAAAAAAATTAAGCAGTGGACCCCCTAGGGAGGGGGGCGAGCAGGGGCGTGCGGCGTGAATGGAAATGTAATGATTAAGTTTGAAAAAAAAAACTGTGTAGACATAAAAAGTTCATAACACATTGTAAAGATTGGGTAAAAAGGATTTTAAATGGTTTTTTATTAGAAAAAATGTTTTAAATTTTTTAGGGTATATATATAGGATAATAGATAGGGGAAGAGTCAAAAAAAGGGGAGTAAGGAAAAAAGGTGTTTAGGTGAAATGGAGGGTTTTTTATTCGTTTGAGGAAAGTGAACAAGTAGTCAAAGAAAAGGTGGGGTCCTGAAAAAATGTGTCAGGCTGGGGCGTGGGGGAAGAGAGGGAAGCAAGGGAAAAAAATGGGTTTCAGTTAAAGCAGGGGCAGGATAAAAGGTATCTGGGACTGAAAGAGAAAATTGATGAGGAGATAGGGAGGTTGGAGGGCACCCGTATGATAAGGGGTGTGACCTATTGTAAAAAGGGCAAGGGCAGTTTTTTAGGTCTGTTTTGTCACATGGGGCCGACAAAAGGAGGTTTTTTGATTGAGCTTATTGTGGTCAGACCTACAGAAAGCTGACAATCTTTATGGAGGAAATTTTTTAAGTGGGGTTTGTAATCAGGGCTTTTTGGGGATTTAAAAAGGGTTTTGGGGGTTGTGGGCAAGGAGCCAGCTTGAAGGCATCTGTAAAAGGCTGTGGTGAGCAGTAGGGTAGTCAAAACTTAGGACTTTACAACCAGTAAAGGGGACGCAGAACTAGTCTTTGGGAAAGGGGGGAGCCCGGGGGGCCATGTCTTTCCAAACCGCCCTGAGAGCGACAGTGGGCCCACCTTACCCCCCCCCCCGTCGGGGTGGGCATAAGGAGTAAGGAGTCACCTTGGGGCAAAGAAGTGAGCGTCCCCCCGAAATTTGGGGTGGAAGGAATAATAAAGGGTAGGCAGCTGGGCAAATGTAGGAACATCTAGGGGGAGTGAGGTGAGGCATGGTTCCACTGTTAATGCCCCTTCATATACCCCTTTATAGCATCTTGTTCATGGGTGACTCGGCGTTTTTGGGGGTCTAGCAAAACTTTACTGATTTCTATCCTGTAGGCAGATAAACCAAATGGTCTTATATCTTGGGGACTATAGGTTATATGGTATATGAGCTCTATCAGTGGGGATACTGAGTGCATGAATCATTAAAGATGGTGAAGGGATGAGGAAGAGAGGGAGATAAGGGAAGAGGTAGTATATGGTTTTCCCTTATAAGGATGCTTAAATTTAGGAGAAGGGGAAAGTTGTTTAAATGTTAGAGGGAAAGACTACGGCGAAACCATGACCCAAGATGGATTTCGAGCCCTCTGTGTAGACAAAGATATGGAGGAGAGATTAGAGAAATGTTGCAAGAGAATGTGTGAGGAGGACAGAAGGTGGGATGTTTGATTTGGTTAGATCAGAGAAAACCGAACTGCAATTACAGGAGGAAGGTATTAGACAGGGGGGGAAGATTGGGCAGAAAGATCGGAGATGAGGAAGGGGTGAATGGGAAAGTAGAACAGGGAAAGGGTAGGTATACGTGGAGAGGAAGAGAAAGTATGAAGGGATTAAAAGACATTAGCTTGGAGAGAGAAAATTGGTAAGAACTAGGATAACTTCTTAAGAGTCGAGAAAGAGATGGTAGGCCTGATGCAGTGTACTGGCTCTCAACTGGAAAGGATCAAAATGCGCCTTGGGCTAAACAGAATGCAATGGTGGACTGTGTAAGGTGAGTGAGAAGGGAGCCAGAAGCCGTGGTTGAATTGATGTTACTGCAGACTGGAGAAGCTGGACGGAAAGCAGGTATGGAGGGGACCGAGGCAAGGATGGCTAAATCATTTAGGTACAGTGACGATCGGATACCTGGTGGTAGAGCAGAAAACTAACCCGTTTACAGAAAGGAGGAATAATGTGGTACTGAGCACTCTACCTTGTGGGACACCTTCGGAAGGTGCGATCAGAAAAAAGGACTTTATGAAACCCCCCATGTTTCTGTGTATACCATGGGGATGTAGTTGTTGAAAGATATGGTACCGACACGTGGTATCATATGCCTTTTTCGAAGAAGACAGCTAATACTGAATCACAGCGTAATTTCTAGTAATTTGCAAAGGCAGCTTGTAAGTGCTATGGGACGGAAGTCTTGAGGTAGGATGAAGTCAATATTGAGAGAAGGTGTTCTAAGAGCGACCTCAGGAATTAATAGTGGAATCAGCCCAAAGAGTGTAGCGACAGTTAAAATCTCCAACTATCAGGAAAGATGGTTGAAGTTAGAAAAGTCAGAAGCAATTGTGATTCTTCCGTGAAGAAAAATGTGAATAGCTGAGCTATGTATAGTGGTTTGCAGAGGATGTATAACATATGGTATTTTATGATGGACAAGTGTGAAGGAGACAAGTAGAGAGTGAGGGGATGATACAGAATGGTAATTGGGAATTGGTACTAGAGGATGTGTGAGGAAGACTTCTTGGAGGCAGAGGAGGTGACAAAGGTTAGGTCTGTGAGAATGGAAGCTTCAAATATTCGAATACAGAAGAGTCATTATGATGTAATCAGCGGGTAATAGGGTTGGAATGGGTGTGTAGAAGTAGGAGGAGAGCCCAGGGAATGAGGTAGGGGATCAGGAGAAGGATTTGTAGTGTCAGGAGGTTCAACAGGAGAAGGACACTGCTGAAACAAAAGGAAGATGTGGTGGGGAAGGGGAGGGGAAGTTTAGCTTTTTGGGTGCAAAAGTAAGGTGAAAAGGGAAACCCAATTGGGGGAGTTTGGGTATGGAGTGCGGGTTTTTACAGGGAAAAAAAATTTGAAGATATGGGGGAGAGTGAGGGGGGAAAGTGGGGAGTTGGGGGAAGAGGTACTGTGGAAGAGTGGAGACAATTTGGGTAGAGGGAGGGGAGGGAGAAAGGGATAGTTTGGAAGGAGTGATAGAAAAACCCTAGTCAGCAGTTTCCCGTCGGCCCCTCGAGAGCAAGGCCAAGTTTTATCTGGAATGCCACCCAGACTCAAATTTCAAGCAGAAAAAAGCCCTAAAAAAACCTTAGGGTCACCACAATTAGCACATGTACGTGTTTGGAAGGAATTTTAAAACAGTCAGACAAGGTAGTGTTTTGAGGGGGGGCCAAAAATCCCCAAATCAGTCGGGGAGAATGGAAGGGATGAGTGGGGGTTGGGCTGGAAAGTTTCCCAGTGGGTAAACCCAAGGTGACAGAAAGGGGGTTGGGGATTAGGGGTAACATGACAAGGCGTGAACGATTGGGCGACTTGTTTGGAGGTTTTGGGGAGAAAGGGGGTGTGGGGGGAATCCAAAAAATAGATCCCACTTGGCTGTGCAAATCAGAGTACCCCAAAAGGTTTGTGAATAGGGGTTGAGGGGTAGGAGAGAGAAAGAGGGGTGGTGTGGAGTGAGGTTTTTATTTGAGGGGAGAGGGTAAAAGGATGGGAGTTGTAATAAGGGGGGAGGATGTAGGAAATGGAGAAAATTTGGGAGATGGAGTGGAGGATTTTGGGAGTGGGGAAAGGGGGGTTTTTTGAAGGTTGAGTTATACCTGGGTAGATGAATGGAGAAGGGGCGAGGAGGGGGTTATTAGCATGTCAAAGGGGACAGGGTCAGTAAACCCGAGGAGTTCGATTCAGAGAGGTAAATGATAAAAGGGGAAGCCCCAAAGCCCTAATTAAAGGGACAAAATCGTCATTACAAGCCATGGTAACCCCGGGGAAGATAAAAGGCCCTCCTTGGATTCCATGAGGGTAAGGGGTAGACAATAAAACCCAAAGGGAAATTGCCCATGGTCCCTTTAAGCCAAATCATGGCTGGGGACAAAGTCAGTGTTTTATATTTCAACATACTCTTACACCTTTGGAACTGGGCAGGGGAAGGGGGAGAGAAGATAGGGGAAAAGGAAGGAGGAGAATATTATTTATTAAAAAAATTTTGTGCATCAAATCTAAGACTTAGCAGTGATACAAAAATAGCAATAGATTGGGGGTAAGGGGAGGGTTTTTTTCTGTTAGGTAAGAGGTTATTTTTCTAAGGTGATGTTGTGGATTCCAGAATGGTCAATTTTGAACTAATAAATGTGTAGAATAAAAGGTCATATGATTAGAGAATATTGTGGCAAAAAAGGGTAAAAAAGAATTAATAAATTTGAATGTGGAAAAAAAGGGGTTTAAGAGAGAAGGAAAAAGGGAAAGGGGGGAAGAAAAAACTACACAAAATTTGTTTAGGCAAGAATAAGGAAGACAAATGACTGAGAGAAAAAGAAAGAACAAACAGGAGAGGGAGAAAGAGTCAAAACTTTAAAATTACTTTTTAAAAGGAAAAAGGGAAAAGGGCCCCTTTGTGAAAAACAGTAAAAAAAAATTAAAAGGTTTTGAAAAAGTTAAACATCTACTGCACGTTACTTATTGTTTTCCTCCACCCCCCCTTATTTCCCATCTTCTTTCCCTTATTGTCCTCCTCCCAACAGTACTACCTCTCTCCATATCACCCCATCTTTTCCCGACTTTGTTCTTTACAGCATTCACCTTACAAACCTTTTTAGTACTCTTTTTGGCCAACCAAATGCAATCATTTTTTTTTGATCCCCTACAGCCTGTACTCTCACAATACCCATCTCTTCCAACAATGTCTCCAAAAGTTACCTTTCACACCTTGTCAGGTTACATTCGAGCCCCAAGCTCATGCACTATCTACCCTGATGACCTCTTGGCAAAGCTTTTCCCGCCCAACCTCACTCCTCCCTTAATACTTGTACCAGAACCGTTTCCGTCTTTTCTGACGTCCGGTCTACGACAGGGAGTAGTCAGATTGTGAAAATGACTTGCTCTCATCCCTCATCGATTTCTGATGCAGTGGCATTCCAGTCCTACACCAATATTGCCAAGATTAGTTCTGTAGACATGACCCCCCTTTCATGAAGTTATATTGGTGGTGTCCTGCCCTTTCTGACCATATTGACCCCTTCCCCATCAATGTCACAAATTTTGTCATATGGGCCACCCAGCCAAACATTGTCGTTCCACAGCCTGCTGTCCTCTGTCGCTCAACCTGGTCATGATCATTCAAATTGCTTTGCTCAGTCACACAATGTGCCAATTGTGGTGACTCCCATAATGTATTTATAGGTGCCTACCTACAAGCTCAAATCTGATGGCAGCAGTTCTCAGATTTAAAACTCACTCTACGTGAGGCCGGGCAAGAAGCAACTGACAAGGTTTATCTCTTTCTACCTATTCTAATATGTACTTTGCCTGCTCCCCTCCCATTCTCAAGAAGTCTCTCTAACCCATACCAAACCTATCTACTACACCTCTCTCCCCAGTCAAATTCCTTTTCTAGTCAACATCCAGATAATCTAATCTCTACCACTTCCCCGGTACCTACCCCTCCCCTTCATTCTCACTTTACCTGTAAAACCCGGGCAATCTAAACATTCCAATCCATCTTCTACCACATCCTCTCCTACACCCACCTGTCCCTCTGCTCCTTGGAATCTATTCCCCTTCTCCCCCACATAAGAAAACATGTTTCTCAGACCTCCCCACCCCAAAACCCCCCCCAGAAAATCTTGAGGACATCTAAAGTTCATAAACATGGACTTAACCCTTTCCTGACGGGTAGTATTCATAGTGGCCAGGCCCCGCTGCCGGGGGCTCATATCGTCACCCTAGCATGCGCGAACCCCTCATGCCAAATATCAGCCCTCCCTTGCCGTTTTCGTAATTTCTACGAGCATATGTTGTATTTTCAGTTATCATTATTTTCTAAAGTCTCTATTTGCCATATTTCCTGATAAATCAAGACTGAAGGATATTTTTGTTTTTATATAGACTCCATAGTTGATCATTATTTTCTCTATAGTCCCGAATAAAATAAGCAGTGGTGGCATCATGGAGTTAATTTTTTTTTTTTTTTTTTTTTTTTTTTTTGTATGGTAAAAATGAGAAAAAATGTTAAAACGACTTAATCACATTTTCAGTGGCAGAAAAATAATAATTTTGCCGTGATTTTAACAAAAAAAAAAAACTCATGGCATGACCCTAAAATACAAACCCTGGGGATGTACGTACATGCCACCCATCAGCAAAGGGTTAACAGAATGATCCACTATCTCACCAACCCTAATCCTTTATTTGCTCTTTCATCAAAGTATCTGCAGATATCCATCCTCCTCCTCCTCTGAAGTTCCCCCTATCTCCCCACACGAAAAACACCCCATTCTTCCTCCTCCATGTGCCCATTCCCTCTTCCTTCCCCATTATTCTTACCACCCCCATTTAGATGCTCACTGACTCCCTTAAGTCACAAACAATGTCCTTCTGTGGATTACCATTTGATATTTCATAATAGCTCTTTTTCAGTTTTCCCATACAGTGTTCCTCCCCTTTCCCCAGGGCACATACCTCCATTTAATCCGATTATCCTATATGTTTCACCACATCTTTTTACAAATCCCCACTGTATTCCATTTGCTCCCTCTCTATACCTTTTTTACTAATATTCTATCTTTCAGCGTTCTACAACTTTTGACATCTAACACAATTTATCCTGATCATTAACTCATTTCTACCCTTCACCACAATACTTTACCATAGTGCTATATGAACTTTGATGTGTAGAAAATTATTTCTTCTAACCAGTAACCATTAAACCAGGTCAGCATTGTATTCATATTTTAGTATTAGAAAATTAATTCAAGGCACAAACTGGTTTGTGCCACTAAACAAATTATTAAAGGCATTAAAAGGTTCATTTAGACAAAATAT
>NC_051420.1:23920226-23929330 GCF_015228065.2 Penaeus monodon | reverse complement strand
CCTTTCAGTTGGTTGATAGATTAAAATAATTTATCTTTTCCTTTTTCCACAGCCAATTTTTGGAAACAACTTTTTGAACCCCCCATTGTTTGATTGTTCTTGGCTTTTGTTTCCTTGCCATTAATGTTGGGATAAATGGCCACCCCTGATCGATGTTTTCATTCCAGGGGGTATATTTGGAAGTCTAAAATGTGTTTTTGGAAAAGTTTACTATTTATTAGACCTATGTTATATGTCTAAAGGGGGTTCCAATAATTTTAGGGATTAAAGTGTATGCTAAATGATTAGTTTAAAATTGTTTCAGGAAAAAGGGTGCTTCTAATATAATTTAAATTAATACTCAGAAATTGTATTGAGACATGTAAAATGTGATATTTTTTGAATGACTACCTTATTTTCATACCCAGGTTGGTGCCACTAGGAAACTGGTGCATGTTCACAGCTCAGGACTGCATGTAGTTCGAGATCTTACTGGGAGCAGAGCTTCTGCAATAGCTGACTCTGTTCTGTATACAATCACTCAGACTGGAAGGGTGAGCTTTTTTCTTTTCATCTTTTGTCACTATACTTTTTGTGATTATTTAATTAATGAAAAGGAATTTTGTTAAAATATAATTTTGATTTCCTCTTCAGACATTAAATGCTCCTCTTATATTGCAGTTGGTAACCATTGAAGCTGTGGAACTTGAAACAGGCAATGAACTGGGAGATCAAGGGGTTGAGGTGGAGCTGCCATTCCAGTCTGGCACTATCCTTTCTCTAGTAGTCCACCGATTTGAGCGACGCAGTGGTGGCATTGCCTTGCGTGCATTTGTCTCATGCTCGGATCATGCTCTCCACCTCATCAGTAATGCAGGTTTGTAGACTCTGGTAATACTATTATCCTTATATTATATATTTGCTTCTATTAAATTGAGATTGTGTTTGAAAGTTTGCATTTTGAAACTTCATCATGGCAATTGTCTCCAGGAGTCATGTGGTCTCGAGAAGAAGCCCTGTCCACAGTGCTTGCTGCTGAAGCTGTTGATCTTCCTGCTGATGGAAACAACATCAATTACCATGATCACTTGTCTCCTCATGCAGGTCAGTTTTAATTTTTTTTTTTGGTTTATTTTGTTTGTTACCATTTTTCATTTTTTCTCTGTGGTTGTGAAAATGTCTTTGAATGAAATGGATTAATTTTCATCCTTTTTTTTCCCTTTTCTACTTTGCAGTATGGAATAGTTATTTTTAAAAATTCGTACTTGGAGTTCTGTGCCATATAAGTCTGCAGATCTCTGATTTTACTAGATTCTATAAGCCACATACTGTTATCTGTAATTTGTAAGCAGTCTTTCCTTGTTTGACTATTTTTTTTAATTTGATACAATGTTAAGGAAATATTTCACAGTCTGTAGCTCTATTTAGTTTACTGACTTTGAAAAATGGTAGAATTTTAATTTAAATGCATTTCATATTTATTATGGTAATTAGCCCCTTTGGTCTGGATGATGTGACCATCACATCATGAAAAAATAGATTTGATGGGAGAGTAGCATGAACATGTCATCATGGGACAATTTTACTGTAGGATGGGTGATGTGAATTTGCCATTGTGATGGTTTTGGCTGAGGGCCAGGATAATTTGGAGGACTTGCCACAAATGCACTCATTTGGCATTTAGAAAGGGGCTTTATGCATTATTTCTATTGATAAATGAGACATGACTGAAAAAGCACCTGCTCCAGGGTGGATGCCATTTCCATGCTCAACATCCTATTGCTGGCCACTGTTATTGGCAGGGCAGGTTGTATTACAGAAAGCTGAATATTATGAATAAAAAAAAGAAAAAGAAAAAAGAAATAACAAATGCTACTTATTGTTATTATTCTTGCACTGAGATATAGACTACCTAGAGAGGTGATACGGAGTTTGTGCAAGAAAACAGTCTGTTACCATCTAGTTAAAGCTAATCCAGTAACAAAAATGGACATTGGAAAATGTCAAAAAAAAAAAAAAAAAAAAAAAAAAAAATGCTTATGCATTAAAAGAACAGATAACATTGCAAAGGGGAGGCATAGAATCTTGTCACGGCACATGAGTGTGTGCTTGGTCTACAAATTATGAACCTGGCAGAGTGGCTACTCATGAAGCCTAATGCCCATATTTTGGGCTATGTGATTGCCATGAAACAACCGGATCCAAGGGGTTGGATGCAGTTGATTCAGATGATAACATCTGGTACATTTTAACATTTTTGTGAATGTAAATCAGAATAGATTGACTAAATAAGGTCATAAGTGTATTGTGCCATCTGATATTCAAAGTTTTTGTGAAGATCATGTTATATTGTTAATATTACCAATATCCTTGTTGGTTTCTTGATAGATATATAGGTACAACTTCCTCAACCTAAAGAGAGTCAGATTTAATATTCTATTAGGTATATTTTTTAGCCATTTGTTTATTTATTGAATTATATGTTTATTACTATTATATATATATATATATATATATATATATATATATATATATATATATATATATATATATATATATATATATATATATATATATAAAATTTTTATACAAAAGACAGTGAGTATGATTGGTTTAGTTATCCAGCATTTGTTTATTAGATTTGAGAAGGTACATTACTAACCAATCTGAGCCTTTTTATAGCATTTCTAGGCCCAAGAACAAGAAGGCCAATATCCTAAAGTCAATGTTGAGAGAAACACCTCTAAAAGTTTGCTCTTTCAACCCAGTGCCTATGGGCATGGCATGTATGTACATGCCATGCCCACTGTGAGTTTACTTTATTAATTTTTTTTTACACATAGATGGCTATACTTGTACTAAGTCACCAATAAGCCAGTTACGATTACTGCTTACCCTTTTCCTTGATTTATGAAAATATTTTACACTATCTTATTTTGCTGTTACTAATGTCTATAACATTATAGTAATTATAATGTCTGTAATACAAATAACACCATCGATATTCATAGCATTAGTAATGTTTTTCCTGCCAATTCAAAGAAAGGTGAATTCAGATAATATTCACAAGGTCTACTAATTGACTCTTTTGTGGCTAACCACTAGCAGTCACCGATGTGTAGACATAAAAAAAAGAAAAAAGAGTGTAGCATTTTCCCCTGCAACATTGGGTTTATTGAAATTCATCAAATAATATTCATGAAATGAATTTTTTTTTTGGTGACTAAACAAACTGTGTTGCATTAACCCATTCCTGACGGGTGGCATGTACGCACATACCATGGCATGGCGGGACTATCTGCCGGGGGCATGAATGTACATGCCATGTTGTATGTATGGAGATGCCATGAGTTATTTTTTGTTACAATCACTTTCTCATTTTTACTATGCAAAAAAAAAAAAAAAAAAGAATTGCAACAAAACGATGATTTCAACTCCATGATGCCGCACACTGCTTATTTTATTCAGACTATAGACTGAATAATAATCAACTATGGAGTCTATAACAACAAAAATACCCTTCAGTCTCGATTTATCAGGAAGTTTGGCAAGTAGAGACTTTAAAAAATAACGAAAACTGAAAATACAACATATCTTCGTAGTATTACGAAGAAACGGCATGGGATGCTGGTATTTAGCATGAGTGGTCGCGCATGCTAGGGCGACGATATAAGCCCCCGGCAGCGAGTCCTGGGCCACTATGAATACTACCCGTCGGGAAAGGGTTAATAATTCTGTAATCAATTCACACTAGCTTTTTTTTTCTCTCTGTAACTGTAACATCTATTACCTGTATACTGAAAATGGCATATTAACTAAGGAAAATATAGAGTATAAAAGTGGCCAACCTGAAGCTTTATGTTGCTATGTACTCAAAATGCAGCCATTTATTGTAATTAATCCACTGAGATATATGATTTTCATTGAATTAGATTTTGAAGCAATACTCTTTCGGCATCCCTAATGTACTGATGACATTTACCTTTAAAACACTTATAAAACCAAAACATTTCAGTTCAGTGGTAGGCTTATCTCAAAACTGGCATATTTAAGCATTGGCCCATTTTGCTCTAAGCCCAGAGGAATTTACAATATTCAGTTTGAAGAGCAATTTCTTAACTGAAAGAGAAGACCAAGCATGAGGAGTTTGACAGATGGAAAACTCCATTTCTCTGTCTTAGTGTGTCCAAATAATTAGCATGAACTGAATTAATATTCACCGGAATATGCAACCAAAACATGCAAGCAATCCACATGCTAACTCCTCCTAGTTCCTCCTTGTCTGTGCCAGCATCACTCAACAAATCCTGAACTTGAAAAACAGGAGCAACAGTGGAATATGAGGGTCAGGAGTTAATATTGTTAGATCCCTATAGACAAAGAAAAAGAGTGTTCTGTCCTCCTCCTCCTGTGCCCTCAAGGTTTGATGCAAAACCTGATAAAGCAACTGAAGAATGGGAAGAAAATGAAAGAAACACCAGTGTAATGCACATGACATATAAAGGAATATCCAGGAGTAATCTCACCAATATCTTATGTGTAGTGTAATGTTGAAGCACACGCAGGTGCCCATTCTGCATGCCACTCTGTATGACTGCTGTGGTCATGCTGTGAGGGAACCATTGGACTGTATCTAAAACATCTTGTATCCACCAAATAAACACCTGACAGTGGCTTCATCCATTAGATGCAGAGGCATTTGATTGTAATCCAGTTTAGTTGTGAAAGAGAGGAATGGGTGTTCTGCTTGCTCTTGAACATCACTTGATTACGGCAATCTGTTATTTGCATTTTTTTTTATTTATTTATTTTTTTTTTTGTGAGCGTGTGTGTGTGTGTGTGTGTGTGTGTGTGTGTGTGTGTGTGTGTGTGTGTGTGTGTGTGTGTGTGTGTGTGTGTGTGTGTGCGTGTGTGCGTGTGTGTGTGCGTGCGTGTGTGCGTGTGTGCGTGTGTGTGTGTGTGCGTGTGTGCTTCTGTGCGCTTGTGTGTGTGTGCGTGTGAGCATGCAAATGTGCACGTGTGCTTATGTGTGTGTGCATGTCCATATGCGTGTGTTTTTGAACGTAACTTTTATATATGCACACTTTTTATTGTATGTATAATAAAAAACACAAATGTTATTTTCACACTACAGAAAGGAAGCTTGAATCATCTACAGATGTGGTGTTATCGTTATTAAATGAGTTTTCAGATAAAAATGTTGTATGGTTCTGTACAATTTCTCCAGTGTATCCTTCATGATTGAGGTATCAATCATCCTTTAATTTTTATTAGAAAAAATTCCTTAACCCTAAATAAGATATATATATATATATATATATATATATATATATATATATATATATATATATATATATATATATATATATATATATATATCAAAAGAAATTGGTACAAAATAATTGATTATTTACATAATTAAAGTTAGTAACAACACTTAGAACTTTGAATGTTATTAAACCATTGATGCTGGGAACATGTAATGGCCACTGTAGTTTTGTTTTGGTTTTGTGAGTTGCCTTCACACAGTCACCAAGAAGTCAGTTAGGCCTGTGTGACCTTATCTGATCTCTCCATTTCCTTTAGTTTTTGCAGTTCTTTTTTCCTAATAATATTGATACTTGTATTATTATTATTATTATTATTGTTATTATTATTATTATTATTATTATTATTATTATTATTATTATTATTATTATTATTATTATTATTATTATTATTATTATTATTATTATTTTGTTACTGTTATTGTTATTGTCATTGTCATGGTCATGGTCATGGTCATGGTCATGGTCATGGTCATGGTCATGGTCATGGTCATTGTCATTGTCATTGTCATTGTCATTGTCATTGTCATTGTCATGGTCATGGTCATGGTCATGGTCATGGTCATGGTCATTGTCATTGTCATTGTCATTGTCATTGTCATTGTCATTGTCATTGTCATTGTCATTGTCATGGTCATGGTCATGGTCATGGTCATGGTCATCTTCTTTGTTATTATTAGTGACTTTATGATTATTATAATGTTATTAACAATGCAATGCTTATAGCACTGAAAACATAAATACATAAATTCATACATATATACATACATATATACATACATATATACATAAATATATACATACGTATACACCTACATATATACATATATACATCATCATCATCAATAACGGTATGCTCATGTCTGAGCAGCCGTGGACCTCTCCACCATCCTTCGCCACTAAACTCGATCTTACGCTTTTCTTTCCACTTGTACCATCGACAGCCCGCAAATATCTTTGATATTGTCGCTCAGTCTTGTCTTCGGTTTGCCTCTTCCTCTGTTTCCTATCACCATCCCTGTCAGCAAGTTTTTCTCAATACTTTTACTTCTCATTACATGACCAATAAACTTTAATTTCCTCCTGTTCAAGATGTCCAACAGCCGGTCTTTACAATTTATTTTTCTCAGCACTTCATCATTCGTCTTCTTCTCTGTCCTGCTAATACGCAGTACTCGTCTGTAACACCACATTTCAAAACTATTGATCTTTTTCTTGTCTATCTACTTCAGCACCCAACACTCAGAACCATATGATGCAATTGGGAAAACTAATGAGTTCAATAACCTCAGCTTTATCCGTAAGGTAATGCTTCGGTCTTTCCAGATGTTATTGAGAGCAATTGTGACGTTTTTGGCAATGGTAATTCTTCTTTTTATCTCCGGTGAATCATCATATGTATTAGTTAAAACAGCTCCAAGATAAGTGAACTCTTTCACATTTTCCACAATCATTACATATATACATCATCATCATCAATAACGGTATGCTCATGTTTGAGCAGCCGTGGACCTCTCTACCATCCTTCGCCACTCAACTCGATCTTGCGCTTTTCTTTCTACTTGTACCATACACAAATGAAAATCCACACACTCACAGACACACACACACACATGCACTCACACACATACGCGCGGACAAAACCACTAACTGAGATTAAGAAAGGCAAACTCCAACTTGATACAGAAATCAAGACCAAATCGTCTGTGTTTACTTCAAATACAACTCCTCGCTTTGTCAACTTCTATGATTTTCGACTCCGTAACTCTTTATTTTCACATATATACATGCATACATATATAATAACATTTTGTACATATATACATAATAATATATAATATATATATATATATATATATTATAATATATATATATATATATATATATATATATATATATATATTATCTATATACATATAATATCATATTATATATGATATACATATCTATATAGTATATATATCATTTATAGTATATATATATATTATATATATCATATATATACTATATGTATATATATATATTATATATATATATCTATATATATTATATATATATATTATATTATCATATATAGTATATATCTATGTATATGCATGTATATATGTGAAATAAAGGTCGAAAATATAGAGTTGAAAAGCGAGGATTTGTATTGAGTAAACACAGACGATTTGTCTGATTTCTGTATCAAGTTGGATTATGTCCTTTATTAATCTCAGTTAGTGGTTTTGTCCGCGCGTATGTTGTGATGCATTGTGTGTTGTGTCTGTAGTTGTGGATTTCATTTGTGTATGGTACAAGTAGAAAGAAAAGCGAAATCGATTGATGGAAGATGGTAGAGAGGTCCACGCTGCTCAACATGCATACTTATTGATGATGATGATATATATGTAATGATTGTGGAAAATGTGAAAAGTTCACTATCTTGGAGCTGTTTTACTAATACATATGATTGATTCACTGGATATAAAAGAAATTACCATTGCCAAAACGTCACATTCTCTATAACATCATGAAAGACGAAGCATTACTTACGGATAAAGCTGAGGTTATTGAACTCATTATTTTCCAATTGCATCATATGGTCTGAGTGTTGGTGACTGAAGTAGATAGACAAGAAAGATCAATATTTTGAAAATGGGTGTTACAAGATACTGCGTATTACGGAAAGAGAAAACACGAATGATAAGCTGAGAAAATAATTGATAAAACCGGCTGTTGGCATCTTGAACAGGAGGAATTAAGTTTTATGGTCTTGTATGGAGTAAAGTATTGAGAAAACTTGTGACTGGATGGTGTAGGAAGATGAAGAGGCAAACCGAAGACAGACATGAGCGACAAATCAGATTTGGGGCTGTAGATGGTACATGAGAAAAGCTAAGATCGAGTTAGTCGAATGATGGTGGAGAGGTCCACGTTCTCGAAATGAGATCCGTTATTGATGATGCTGATGTTATATGTATATATGTAGTGTATCACGGTAGATAAAAAAAATATTAAAACTATAATGTATGAATAATATGTATAGATAATACTGTATGATAAATGTCTGATTTTATGTATAATATATGTTAAAATTTTTGTATTTAGTTTTCAGTGCTAATAAACAATATAACATTAGTTTAAATTTATAATACAAAAGTCACTAATAATAACAGAAGAAGATGACCATGCCATGACCATGACATGAACATGAATGAAATGACAATGACACTGACACAGACAATAAATTGACATGACATGACTGAAGAAATGACCTGACCATGAACCATGACCATGCCATGCCATACAATGACCATGACAATGACCATGACATGACAATGACAATGACCATGACTCATTGACGGCATGCCATGACCATGCCATGACAAGCAATGACAATGACAATGGATGAATGACCATGACAATGACCATACGCATGACCATGACCTGACCATGATACCATGACCATGAATACCATGACATGACATGACAATGACATAACATAAGTAACAAAGTATAATAACAGTATATATAAATAACATAACATAAATATATAACTAATAATGTACATAATAATAATAATAACATAATATAATAATATAATATAACAATAATCAATATAATAATACAATGACAATATTATTAGAAAAGAACTGCAAACTAAGGAAATGGAGAGATCAGAAAGTCCACACAGCCTAACTGACTCTGACTGGAATGACTGCCAAACCAACAATACATGCCATTACTCCAGCACAATGGAATACTCAATTCAAGTTTTACACTATAATGACAAAATAATGAAAACCCTCCTGAAAA
>NC_051420.1:23912613-23920126 GCF_015228065.2 Penaeus monodon | reverse complement strand
GTTTTCAAATGCAGGTGAGTTTTTTAGTTTCAGTTTGTCTTATATAAAGGTAGACATTATTAAAACCAATTATGGTTTTAATTTTTTTTTTTTTTTTATAAAATATCTTGGTAACTTTCTTCAATCAGTCTACCATTTAACCCATATCTGACGGGTAGCATTCATAGAGGCCGGGGCCTTGCTGCCGGGGGCTTATATCGTCGCCCTAGCATGCGCGACCACTCATGCCAAATACCAGCATCCCATGCCGTTTCTTTGTAATACTACGAAGATATGTTGTCTATAGTCCGAATAAAATAAGCAGTGTGCGGCATCATGGAGTTGATATCGTCGGTTTGTTGCATTTTTTTTGTTTGTTGCATGGTAAAAATGAGAAAGTGTTAAAACCAACTTAACCACACTTTCACTGGCAGAAAAATAATGTTTTGCCGTGATTGTAAAAAAAAAAAAATCATGGCATGTCCATACATACTCTATAGCATATGCGTACGTGCCCCCGGCAGATGATCCCGCCATGCCATGGCATGTGCGTACATGCCACCCGTCGGCAATGGGTTAATAAATATGAAAGTTGGTATCAACTGACTGCTATCAACATCTACTAACAAAACAGAATAGAAATTATTGGAATTAATAAATAAGCACAATCTGAATCCTATAGAACTCTTACAAAACCTACGGAGCCTACAGAGACTACAGAGCCTGTATGTAAAAAGACTTAGAAATTGAACCCTAGTCCCCTTGCCTCAACAATAAGATCTGTCCAGGCTATAACTGTCAGGTATGATGGAGATTTTGCATTCCAGGTAGAGGGGGGAAGCAACACCCCCCATATGGAGACTTTTAGGGGGTACAAAATCCTAATGATAAAAATACTCCAACAAATTATAATTTCATTCCTCCACCTCCTCTAGAATTGACTAAAATAAACTATAAATGCACACTAGACTTCAATCAGTATCAAAATAATGGATTCTAAGATACAGAATAGTTCTAGTATACTACCAATTTATCATTTGGCAAAAAAAAGAGAATTGTTTTTCAGCCATAATTTACAGCAATTCAAAGCTTTCTACATACTATCCTATTAAATCTAGTGTTAATGACAGCTGCCAAATCATTTTAATTTCAAATTCGTATAGTGTGTATAGTGTCTTTCACTCGTAACAAAATATTCACAAATTGCATTTACATGTACTGTAGACATATCAAGAATACAAACAATTTTGAACTCTGGCTGTTTCCTTGTTTTAAATTGGATAAAATCGCTCAGCCTGAAAGTTTAAGCGAGATTTACCAGAAGTCTGTGGTGAAATATTTTGTTAATTCCACCATAGTTTCATTAACAAGCTCGTGTGACATCAACAGAGAGAATATTATTCTTTTCTTTAAGGTATGACCTTAATTAGTCAATTAAAGTACTTAAAAAATCTTCCCAGCCGTGGAGAAACTCAAATCAAAACTTTAAAAACTTACCGCATAATGATCAATCCAGCGGAAATAAAGTAAATCCGTAAATCACGGAAAGACGTTACTCCCAAAGCCTTCCACCCAAAACCTTTTACACTCGTTTAAATTATGAACCTACTTATAAAACTTAATACCTGTAATGTGAATTATTCTCCAGGCTTAACGTTACATGTGTGAAAAATATATGAAACAATAGCGTACCTTTAAGTCGCCCTCAGGCAAATACTTGCACTCTTTCGCGATTTCTATCCACTTGTCAACGTCCGCCATTTTTGTTTATGAAGCAGTGGGATACAGACTTATAGTTTTATCGGATCTCTTAACAAAAAAGCCCTTCTGTATCTCCGATCACACGTTTTACTTTGTGATACTAATTACACGTGAATTCCCCTTTCTTTTTAAGTATGTGATATATGTGTACATGTTGGTATTGATTATAAATACATACGTCCGTATTGTAGCTGGATGAGAAATGCTTATAATTTTCCAATATAACTGTGCTTACCAAATATAATGGGAAATAGAGGAATGAATATGGTCTTCTAAAACCAACTATGCTTACACAAATATAATAGGGAAATAGAGGAATAACTATGATTTTAGAAAATCAAAACAATAAATGAGGATGATAATACACTGTACTATGCATTTTATGGCCTTCCATGGCAAAATACGCAAAGATATGATCAAATAGACAATCCAGAGTAAATCTCTTTGATTCATATGCGTGTATTTATTTAGTACATATTTACACACACACACACACACACACACACACACACACACACACATACACACACATACACACACACACACACACACACACACACACACACAGACACACCTCATATATATATATATATATATATATATATATATATATATATATATATATATATATATATATATATATATATATATATATATATATAAGCACGCGTGTGTATACGGATGTGCGTATAGTAAATATTTCCATTAATCTATGTTCATTTCTTCATGGAAGAGAAGGTGCACAAAACTGTATTTCCGATATTTATCAGTCCGATCCGGCAATTATCAAGTAATTGTCACTGGCTTCCAATGACGCGTAATTTCGCCTTTATGAAAGAGGAGTATATAATTTTTAAAAAACTAAGATGCACTCAAAAGAAAAAAAAGCTTAAGACTCAGATATAGCTTGGTTCAACGTAAATTCAACCTTATTCGCCATGTCTATAGGGTGGAAGTTACTTTTGCGATAGTTTCCAGATCTTTTAATCAAGATAGGTTTACCACGTACTTAAAAGATTGGGTATTCTAATGAAAAGGAAAGGCTGGATGAAAACCTTAGAACGGCTATCAGGAGTGATTTCGTATTAAGACAACACCAACGATTGCAGACTAACAGTATGTGGACTGACAGTGTAATATATACCGGATTAATAGAAGGCATGGAAGGCATTGAGGTCCTCGAACTAACGACGTCCTTTATAAGAAATGGTAATGCTAATTATAATAAAGTACCAACAAAGTGTGTGTGGGGGAGGGGCAGAAAATAGGAAGGCAGAGTGCCCTCATCCATTTCAAGGATTTTGAATAACTTGATAGATTGGTAACATTAAAGTACTGAGAAGTTGTAAACAATGTTAATCTAGAATTTATAATCATAAATGGATCTATAATACTAGAATAGGTAACAGACATTTATCAACACTTATGTAATTACTGCAATGTAAGATTAACAATTTATCACTATGGTCTATATTACAAACTAAAAAGTACAGTCAAAATTATTTTTAGTGAACGACATCGAGAAAAATATATCCTTCATTTTAGTGTATTTATTAATTTGCCATGTAATTCAGTTTTTAGGTTGAGGGCTCCCGGGCCATCCAAGGTCAAAATCCAATCCTGACTGTACAGGAGACGTGACTCGAACGTCAGTTATGTAGACTGAATTGTAGAATAGTTCCTTTTCCGCATATACATGGAGATGGCAAAAGTGGCAAATCAACCACAATGGTATTTGAGATAGGTGGTATGCTTTACAGTGCCAGTGCAAATTAAATAAATTGTGTAAATAAAGATTTTGGTGTAAGGAATACATTGTAGGCAGAGCATTTTCATGAGGTAACGGGAAAGCACCGCTGACCTGGGGAAAGCACAGGTCAGCGTCATCAATCCGGTCTATCCCCAGCCGGATTCATCAACGAACGGCGCTTACGAAAACGCACGTCGCCGACACACAATTAACAGTGCAGAGCAGAGAAGGGGTTTTAAATAAGTTTATGCAATGGCTGGAAGGTTACATTCCTTTACAGCTGTAATAAGGAATTTCACAAGGGTAAGAAGAAACAAAATGAATTTGTTTTTTTAGCAGAATACAGTTGGCTGAGGGAGTGAGTGTCTCACACTCATACACTCTCCCGCAGTCGCTGTGAGTGTGAGTTGAGTTTCATGGTAAATTCTTAGTTCCACACAGCCATCGAACCTTACAATTATGTTAATTATTCGGAATACCTTCGCCTAACGGATAGCTACGGTTTTGGTATCGATGGATTCCTTTCACTCTCTACTTTCCAAACTTATTGAAATAATGCCTCCCCCCCCCATTAACGACAATCTTAACCTTGATAGCAGTGGAGGGCAGGAAAGATACCGGAGAAATTGCAGGTAAAACATGAATGATAATCTTAGAATTAGTCACTATATTGTCTAATGCAGTGGGTTGTCCCTCCAGTGACCTCCATCCTGGGGTGCTAATGCCCCCAAACAGTAATTTTTTAGATTCACAAAGCCATTTTAATTTTTTTTTTCAATTATCCACAATGTAATATGTATTAATCTCTTGTTATTAATATAAATGTAAACCATTTTCTTAAATTCTGACGTTATTCTTTACCTGTGCAGAGTATTTCAGGTATTGGTAAGTGTATTTTTCTCTTTGATGATTATAGTGCCATTGTATTTTCCTGTAAATATATAACAAAGTATTACATGTTGCATGACTTTCTTATTATTTGAAGGTAATACCATAGATGTAAATTTTATATGGCTGTGGGAAACTGAAACTATACCCCTCCCACCCCCGCAATGGCAGACATAGAATCCTCCATGTATTCACAGTAGGGTAGAGTATACGACTGATGCCGAGTCTGTCCTATGCTCTATCCTGCCTGCCATACATAGTAGATTCTTTGTTGTTAAGGGCAGGGGTGGGGGGCAGCAGCTCCCTGAATTTGACTATATATATTTGCCAATTCTCTCTATGTTATTCACATTTTACCTTACAATTTCCATTGTACCATTCATACTATCAGAGCCAAGAATGTGGGTATTGGAGGGGGGTTCCGCAGCATAATTTCTATATATTTGGGTTGTAGAGAGTGAGAGGAATCCAATAATACCAATATCATTATGATCAGTTGTGTAAAAGTATTTTGAATATTTACCAGTTATTATATTCTCTTTCAATTATTCACATTGTGCTCCAATCTGTTGTGTTCCATTGCAAATAACTGGTTCTGGATTGCCATATTTCCCTATCAGGGAAATACAGTGATCTTCTGTCAGGGGCTCCACCCTCAGACCTTCACCTGATCATGGTGAACTTGCTCTCTGTGCATTATTTGTGAGGACATATTTTCTCCATTTCTGACATTATTCTTTACTTGCACAGATATTTCATGTATTAATAAATATATTTTTTCCCTATCTTTATAATATTGTTATTACATTTTCCTGTACATGTATATCAAACTTTCATATTATCAACTTGTGAAGGAAATACCTGAGATGAAAAGTCTTATTTTTGCTTATTCAGTCCATTATAGGCAAATTTTACCTTGTACTACATGGCTGTGGGAAACTGAAAGTATTCCTCAAAATCCATCTTCATGCAGGGACCCTGCACCCCTACCTGATTACTTGGGACTGGCATTTGTTGCAAGTTATTTTCTTAATTCCTGATGTTATTCTTTGCTTGTGCATTATGTATTAATTAGTGTAGTTTTCCCTTCTTTATGATAGTGCTATAAGATTTTTTATATCTTAGTGCAGTTAGTATGTCACTGTATATCACGGTATTAGTTATGTGTCACTCAACTTTCATATCAAATTGTGAAGGACAGGCAAAGTTTACCTTGTATCATATTGGTGTGTGAAACTGAAAATATACCAATATGCCATCATAAAATTTGGCTGAGAGCCAGGGTATCAAGAATGCACTATCATGAAACATTCAGCTGAGGGCTAGGGTGACAGCAATGACTTGAGTGTACAAAGATCTTGGAGGAAGATCAGACTCAGTGGGCATCCAGAGAAGGACTCTTGTGTGATTTCCACAGGTAAACAAGGGTAGACTGTACCACTGATGAAGCAATACTAGAAGAGTGCCTGCTCCTGCCAACTATGATCACTGGTACAGCCAATTAAATAATACAAAAATGTTTTAGAATAATTCAAATAATGCAATGTGGTTTTACATATTGTAATTGTTTTGTTACTTTATTTGGCCAATAGATATCACAGGCATTCCATTGCTAATATTGATGATCTGCATTTTTTCTGTAAAATTACAGAAAAATATAGGCCCCGTAGAGGATATTTGACATTATTTTATTTGACAATAATCAAATAAAGAACTGGCGCAGCATAAATGTGTTGGAATGTTGCTGGAATGCAAGTAATCACCAATAAAGATCCTACTGATCTGGCTCCATTGTATGAATTTTACTTCTATTTGCAGAATGTTAGTACATCAAAAGTCAGTGGATCAGAAATACGCCATGTTTCACAAGCATCTGCTCCACTTATCTTGGATGAGAAATTTGACAATGCCAGGTAATACTGAAATCTGAAGACTGATCCTGTTTATGTATGTTGATATCATACATATCATATTGATTGATTTGTATGTTTGTGTATATTTATTTATTTTATTTATTTATTTATTTATTTATTTATTTATTTATTTACTTATTTGTTTGTTTATTTTATTTTGAAAAAGAGTTTTCTGATTTTTTTTTTTTTTTTTTTTTTTTTATCACATTTAACAGAAATGTTGTTGCAGCCAGAGAGGCCTGGGTAGAGACATTAGATGCAAACACATCTGAAGTTGGCATGATAGCCCTCCACCCAGATGTTTTTGCTGTTTGTCCAAGGATGGACATAATTCATGAAAATGTTGTATGGCAGAGAAAATACAAGATGGTGGTAAGTAAAATGGCTGAAAAAGAAATATAAAAAGATACTGTAGTAATAGATTTCTTCCTCTTTCTATTTCTTACTTCTCTTTCTCTCATTCCTCAACTCTTCAGTTATATTTTAGTCCTGATCTTTTATATGATTTTAGGTTCTATGAATGTCAGAAATAACCATTTACAGTATTGAGAAAATCTGTTTAATTATAGTCTTTTGTACTTATGACCTTCAGTCCCCTTGCTGTCAGTGCAATCTCATGGTTATTTTGAAAGTAACATGATGTTATTAATATATGCTAATAATGATGTCCTATATCTAATCAAATAAAATCACATCCATTAAACTTTGCAGAGTAAAGCACACACCAAGACAAAACCAGAAGTACGAGGAGGAGGTAGAAAGCCATGGCCTCAGAAAGGTACAGGTAGAGCCAGACATAGTTCTATTCGGTAAGTTCACATAAAATCTCTAAGAAAATAGATTCACTGAGTGTCATTTTCTTTGAGATGAAATGTAGTTTTAACCGCCATGATTTAGATAGAAATGTCTTGTAGGTTTCTTGGTGGAATTTATGTGATTAGATTAAGATTTAGAGATCTTCATGAGAAATTTGGTATCATCAAGCTGTGTCATTAACTATTCTGAATAGCAACTTCTAGTTTTCTTGTAGTTGTCCATGTGAGTAACTTTTTTTCTTCTTCCAGATCACCACTTTGGGTTGGTGGTGGTGTCACTCATGGTCCAAGAGCATTTACTACCCAGTTTTATATGTTGCCCATAGTTACTAGATCATGTCTTACTCAACCGTCATAGTTGCACGGATTTGGAGGTTATAATGTCACTATGGTCCAGTATCAGATGT
>NC_051420.1:23911299-23912513 GCF_015228065.2 Penaeus monodon | reverse complement strand
TTCTCTCTATTATTCTTTTTTAAAAGGTTTTTCCACGGAACTGAAACTGTTGTGACGTGAAGAAATACCCTGGGTGATGCCACTGAGATTTGTCTCCTGTTTTATTTTCTAAAATTCCCAGATGTACCTTAGAGATATTTTTTTTTATTAGAAGTAAAGATCTTTGGTACAGATTTAATACTAAAATTTATATTGTTCATCAAAAATGTAATGTTTTACTCGACAGCTATCCATTGGTTGTATAAATTTTCCCTTTGTCTGACCACGGATTACCCCAAGAACTTATATTTAAGATATACTTATATAACGAAAGATAATCTTATTTACCTCATAATTTTTCCCGAATCGTTTGGTTTGAAGTATACACTAATAGTAATGGTTTCATTGGTATCTCAGTTGAAGGGCACGTGCGGTTTTTTCGTCATGTAAAAACTAAAACGTTCGTACATTTGAAGATTTTTGTGTGAGGGGGGGGGGGGGTGCGCTTTTTTATCATTTGCTATCATAAATGTTTTTTTACATTAAATCCTTAAGAATTTTGCGTCCGGGAAAACCCCCCCCTTTGCTCTGATCACACTACGCCACTGATTCTGTCATAAAAGGTCGCCATCTTAACTTCCCTATACTGTTGCAGGCCATGGAAAATTTTTTATCGTAAATTATTTATTAGCTTCATAAATATAATAAACAGTTTAGGGTCTTTTTAAATGTCGCATTGATATTTCTGTTAATAACTGGTACCTTTACCCGACAAATACTGTCCAATATGTTACAAATTATGTCTGTTTATGGCGTGTGTATGCGTTACCCAACAAATTTGCCTCTGTTATCAGGGATTTGCTACTTCGATTCTTTGATGCGGATATTGTTGCCATTTATAGAATCAACACGTTTTCATTGTAAATTACCACGAAAATAAGGGAAAATAATCTGAAAACAAAACCCTCCCCCCAAAAATCCTCACTTGTGTTTACATGTTATTCAGATTATATATTTTAATATTATAATATATATTATATATATATATATAATATATATATAAATATATAAAATTTATAGGGCCGCGGGGGCCCGAGTGGTTAAAGCATCGGACTCAAGACTCACGACGGCAATCTGAATTCAAAGGGTTTCGAGTCTTTCTGCCGGCGCTTTTTTCCCCTTGGGGCAAGGAACTTCACCTCGATTGCCTACAAGAAAACAACATATCGCCTCAA
>NC_051420.1:23883799-23908799 GCF_015228065.2 Penaeus monodon | reverse complement strand
ATGTCTCAAGCGTAGGGGCAAAGGCAGGTGGAGGTGTTTGTTTTGGTAGGGGAAGAGGGGGTGGAACGTTTGTTCTGTCTGTTAGGGTAGTGCGAGGAGGGAGAGGGGAAGGTGTTGGGGTTGTAGTGGTGATGGAGTATCTGTTGTAGGAGATTGGAGTGTCTGGGTTTAGGATGGCAAAAGAGTTTGACTGGGGAAGGTAGGAGGTAGAAGAGGGGAGTTAGATGTTAGGGGGTGTGTTTAGGAGAATTTGGTAGAATGAGCATATACTGGAGTAAGGAGTAAGAGAGAAACCACGTCGACGTGCTTCCTGTCTGGCTTCACGTAGTGTGAGTCCAAGTTTGAATCTGAGAGTTTCTACCTCAGACTCAAATTTTTAGGTGGGACAGCCCCTATAAAATACATTATGGGGGCCGCCACAGTTGGCACAGTGCGGATTGTGCAGAGCAGTTAGATCGGGTATGGCCAGGTTGGGAACATAGTGGGCATCTGGCTGTGGAACGGCAATGTTGGGGTGGGGGGTCCTAGACGCCAACAATTTTGGCACTGACGTGGGGGAGGTTGTTATGGACGAACAGGGAGGGATTCTCCTCCTATGTATACGTAAGGGAAGGTCATATCTACGGAAGTAATTTGGCTATGTTAGTGGTTTCTTTCGATGACCTCTGGGGGAATGGAGTAGCATTGTACTGATGTTGCATCATAGTCTGTGAGGACAGGCAAGTAGGTCTCTCCACAATCTGGGCTAATCTTTTTCAAGATTGGGCAGTTTGCTGGGGAGATTGAAACGTTCCGGTGCAAGTATTTAGGGTTGGATGGGGTCTGCAAGGATGGGTACCATATAGGCAGTTAGTTTTGTTAATGCTAAGCTGGTTTTTGGATGTTACTGTGACAAGACGGAGCGGTCGGGTCGGCATAGAAAGAGACTTTACCTACTTGTTTGGGACATTGTTGGAAGAGAAGGTGTTGTCAGAGTAGGGAGCTATGGGAAGGATCACGAAAAAAACGGTCCCATTTGGCTGCGCTAAAGAAAGTATTTAAGATTTTTGTAGAGATAGGGGTAGTAGAAGGGGGGGGGCGTGACGAAGATGAAGTAGTGTTGAGGGAGGTAGTGTTTTGGAGAGGTGGGCAATAAGGCTGTAGGGTATTAATAAGGGAGGATGGGGTGGTTGATGTTGGAGGTTGGGGGTAGAGGTTGAAGTTGAGCATGCTGGGAGAGTGGAAATGTTCCTTAAGGGTGATTGTTGGCTACTGTACTAGTAGGCATTGATGAGGGGTTTGTTTTTGCAGTGTTCGGAGCCGTGGTCAAAGGAGAGCCTGGGGTCAGGGAATCGGGGGGGTTTACATCGTGGGGCTATTTGATAAAGGGACAAGCCTCATTGCCCCTAATAGTGGGGATATGTTTTCATTACTGGCCATGGTAAGCCTGGATTAGTTGGGGATAAGAACAGTCCAGCCCCCAGGGTCCCCCTTTAGGGGTAAGGGCTAGGTAACTAAATCAGGGGAATACCGTGCCCCTGGCTCCCTCAGGCCCTTTTAGGATGGCACAAAGTCAGCCTTTCATCCTTTCAGCACGGCTTCACACCTTAGGAGGTGGATAGCAGAAGGGGTTTTGGGGAAGGGACAGAAACGAAAAGTGGGAAGGAAAAAAAAAAAGACCATGCAAAATTAGTTTAGTGAGGGCTGAGTCCCAAGGTGGGGAGTTCCCATCATTGGGTCCCCGTCTCCGCCTCCTAAGCCCCCCACGACAACAACGGGCAAGGGATTGGGGGGGACTGCAGGACAAAGGCCTCTCTCAATATACTACGAGGGTTATTTGACAGTGGGCCCCCCTTGTCTGATGGATGCCCCTTTTATCACGCAGCTAGGTGTGCAAACACCAGGCCACAGCGGGGACTCCTCTATGACACTGCGGTCGACTCTCAGGGGATATGTCGTTTTTTCGCGTGAGATCAGGCTCGAGCCAGCAGTCAGAGCGCAGGCAGTTTCACGACTGCTGCGGCAAGGAATTGAACTCAGGACCACCAGGGCCAGAGTCAAGTGCTATAACCACTGGACCATCGCAGCAGTCACAGGTGTGTGTGGGGTGTGTGGTGTGTGTGTGTGGTGGTGTGTGTGTGGTGTGGTGTGTGGGGTGTGTGTGTTGTGTGTGTGTGTGTGAATATTTTAACTTTTTTATGAACAAAATTAATGTTTCATTCAATTTCTAGTGTGAAACAATACATATTTAATTTAATGTTAGGAATTTCAGGTACAAGGCCCTTAAGGAATTTCCCTTTGTATTTGTTCCTTCATCCAAGAGTGAAACTTAATGAAACAAGGGGTTCATTCACTTTCAAATTCATAAAAAAAACTCTTCTATAAACAGGAAAACCTTCATTTATGTGTAAAAAGCCTTGAGATAGATGATGAAGTATACTGTCTATATTTAGGTGTATGATGATTGGTTACTACTCACATGGAAAATATAATTCTAGGAATACATATCTGTCCTTGAGCTGTATGTTTTTTTTTTTTTTTTTTTTTTTTTTTATGGGAAGTATAATTTGGCTTAGTTTGTAGTAGAAAACCTATAAAAGCTTTGTCTAATTGGGGACAGAAACAAGTATTCACAATTTTTTACTTTTATATTAATCCTTCACTGGTCAAACTAATCTTATACATTTTACAAACATATCTAGCAAATTTCTGTTAGTTAGTATACAAAATTATTAAACTAAAATAAAAAATACAGGAAAAGTTGATTTACTTTAAAAACATTTACGAAAGTCCTCATTGCTCTGGGTTGATTTGGGGTTCTGGGTTTTGATGAAGTGGG
Organism: Penaeus monodon; assembly: GCF_015228065.2. Taxonomy (NCBI): domain Eukaryota; kingdom Metazoa; phylum Arthropoda; class Malacostraca; order Decapoda; family Penaeidae; genus Penaeus; species Penaeus monodon. Next base: position 23,905,981 of record NC_051420.1, on the reverse strand, counting down.
TTCACCTGTAGAAATTGTGGCACGCATCAATGATCTGGGCATTAAGTTGAACATACCTTCCCTCGTGATCCCGTACTTTTTTCACTGTTTTTCACAGCGGAGTAGTACTGGGATTTCCTTCATTTGGCTTCTTTTTGTTAGAAGGATCACTTATCATGACAATATGATCTGCCTTCTATTTTAGTGCATCCATTTCTTTGAAACCTTTCTGCGTTTCGCATTTGGAAACGTTAGGTAGCAAAGTCCTTTTTAATGTCCATTGCGGTAAGTGACAAGCCGTATTCTTTTATCTCACCATGTGACATGAAAAGTCCTTTTAAATTTTTTTTCTGTTAGTGAGAATGGCAAGCCCCAATAAAAACCTTATCCCTCTCTAAACCTGTAGAATACTTGAACTGATGAGTATGGCCTTTAGGATCATATGTGACACATACATTGGGCGTCCTTAACTGCAGTGCGGTCATAATTAAAGCATCTGCTGCTGCACTTTGTGTCTTAAATACCAGGTACCCAAAGCCCTTACTACGGCATTTTTAGTCCTTTACCAACCGAAAGTCCTTACTTCTCCACAGCTGGCAATATTGGAAACCACTTTTCCCCTTTTCCCAACACTGAAGTCTAAATTGCTAAGAAAAAAAAGTGCAAAGGTCTTTACTTTTGTCTTCCCTTTACTCGCACGCCATGCAGCTCTGCCCCTGGAATGAAATATTTATAATTTAGTCCTGTAAGGGCATTCACCCTGGATGTCGAGAAGTCCCCTTTCCTTTCTAAGTAAATTTCCTTGCAATAATCAGAATCCAATTTTATTACCAAGTTAATTATATTACCCAAATAATGCAAAGGTTACAAAAAGAGATATATTTTACTATAAACTTCTAAAAGAAAAATTTGTTGACAAAATTTATGACATCTTTTAGGGATTTAATTTGGTCATAAAAAAAAGAAAAAAAAAAAAAAGAAAGAAAAAAAGAAAGAAAAAGAGAATTATATGAAAAAAAAAAAAGAAGTCCCAAAAAATTTTATCATCACACAAAAAATGGCAAAAATAATTAGGATTTAAGATTCACTTTCATTAATTAAATTGGTGGATATGTTTTTAAGAGTCAATGGTCAATAAAAACTAATCAGCATGGCACTTAAAAAAGATATGTAATTCAAAAACAATCAAATCATATGCTTCATTTTTGGTACAATAATGATATAGGTTCCTGAAATAAACATTATAAGAAAAAATGCTTTGAGAAAAATTTTATTGCCTTTGATCTTCCAGGAAGAAACCCTTTATGCTATGAGAAATATAAAAGTCACTGCCTCTTTTGTCTTTTATATTGCTAAAACTGAACCAATCTCAACTCGCAGGGAACTATTTTCCATTCCTACCTTTAATTTTAACTTCATGCTCAGTATCAGTGTAATCCTCTCTCTCTCTCTTCCCAGCCTTGGAAGAGGACTCTGTGTAGCCTGGGGGTTGGAGACCTGCTATCCTTAAAGCCAGGTGGTGGTGTTATGGTATCTTTGAAGCCAGGGGGAGGAGGAACACACTCTTAAAGCCTGGAGGTGGCGTTACAATGTCTTTGAAGCCAGGTGGTGAGTCACTTCCTCCTTGTGCCCTGGGGGTGGGGGTGGTGGCATGACTGCACTCTCTACATTTGAGGAGCATCATTACCATTCGAACCTTTTTGTGGTGTGCTGACTTTGCAATTTGAGTTTTGAATAAGAGATGGAATTAGAAGTAAATACAATAAGTGTGTATATATCTCTATCAATCTGTCTACCTTATCCCATACCTAAATCCTGTTAAATACTCAAAATATACTGACCTTTGCGTTCTGATACAGGAGTGGGGCTTAAAAGTTCAGTTTTCTGCAAGAAAGTCAAAAAATACTTATTACAAAAAAATATCGTGTGGGGTGGATTGGGAGGTCACCATGAAAAAAATAGAGATTATTGGCATGAGTGGGTTAATAGTAAGGGCCCTTAAAAAAATTTTTCAGTTGTGTCAATATTTCATACCCTTAATTTTCCCATTCCCTTTCTAAATAAAACCCCCTCAAGATTACTTCTTGCCTTTTGACTATATAGGAAGATACTATTTTATGAAAATCTTGGGACAACAAAAAATTTATGAAAAAAAAAAATTTACATTTTAAATTGTAAAAAAAAAAGTGTAGATGAAATAACAATGCTAAAAGATCACATAATAAATATGATAATCAGAACAGTAATAATTTTAAAACCCTAATGATAAGATTACAGATTTGCCAGGGTTTTATAAAATAAAAAGCAACAACAAAAAAAGAATAACATCACCCTGGCCCAAAAGTTGTTCTTTTTTTTTGCCATTCCCTTTTTCCTCCCTTTTCTTCTTTTGGTGTTTCCCTTGTTCCACTATTTGGCCCCCATTTCTGTCTTTCTTATTTACAATCAAATCCGGGATTTGAAAACTTTTGTTAAAAAAAGGCAGAAACATAACAACGATAAATGGCAAAAAACCATGAAAAAAAAAAAAAAAAAAAAAAAAAAAAAAAAAAAAAAAATATATATATATATATAATATATATATATATATATATTAATATTATTATAAAATTTTAAATGTAATATAATATTTTATAATATAAATATATAAATGTAATATACAATATTCACAAGATTTTGAGATAGAAAAAAAAAAAAACGTTTTTTCCTTTTTTTTTCCCTGAAATACAATAATCAACATCCGGGATTGAAAATTTTGTTAAGAATGGCAAAACATAACATACTGAAAAATGGCAACAAAAAATATGAAAAAAAAAAAAAAAAAAAAAAAAAAAAAAAAAAAAAAATAATATGATATATATATATATATATAATATATTAATATATATATATAATATATATATATATAATATAATATAATAAATATAAATATTATATAATATAATATATTTATATATTATACTATATTTTAACAAGATTAGAGATAGAAGAAAAAAGAACTGTTTATCTTTTTATTTCCAGAAATACAATTTAAAAAATCATTAAACTTAATTTTTTACATTCTTGAGGGCCCATGTTTTGGTTCCCTTATCGGAGAAAAATTTAAGGTTTTTGTGTGCTTTATATCCCCGTTGATTAACCCTTTTCGACAGCTGGCGGTAAACCAAAGCCAGGCATGGGGGACTATCGCCGGGGGGATTAGTACATGCCATGCATGGGGGACTATTTCCGGGGGGAGTCGTACTGCCATGGGGATGGGGGGGACTATCGCGGGGGGTTTCGTACATGCAGGGAGGGGGACATCTGCCGGGGGCATGTATACAGCCATGGATGGGGGGGCATTCCCCGGGGGGAGTACGTACATGCCATGGGAGGGGGGAATCTGCGGGGGGAGCTCTGACTGGTGATGTATAGAATGCCAAGAGTTTTTTTTTTTACAATCACGCAAAAATATTTTTTTTTTACTGAAAAGGGGATTAAGTCGTTTTAACACTTCATTTTACTATGAAAAAAAAAAAAAAAAAAAAAAAAAAAAAAAAAAAAAAAAAAAAAAAATGCAACAAACGACAATTTCAACTCCTGATGCCACACACGCTTTTTTTATTTAGCATAGACAAAATGACAATAGGAGTCAGAAAAAAAAAAAATCCCGCAGTCCGATTTAAGGAAAAATTTGGGGAGAGGATTTAGAAAAAAAATGAAAAAAAATAAACAAGGCTGTAGTATACGAAGAAACGGCCTGGGAGCTGGTATTGGCGTGATGGGCGCAGTAGGGCACGAATAAGCCCCCGGCGCGAGGCCCCGGGCCATTTGGGAAAACTAAACCCCCGGGAAAAAGGTTTAAAGAAAAAAAAAAAAAAAAAAAATCAAACTTTAAAAAAAAAAAATGGTGAAAACTAAAACCTATCTTTATCTTTCTGAAACCCAGGATTTAATAGTGCATTTTTGTTCAAAACGGAGGATGCACTCCCAAAGCTCTCCCCCCAGCCCAAACACGCCCAACGCACCCCGGAAGATTTTGGGGCAAGTTTTCCCATAACCTGAAAGAAAGAGATTTTAAAAAATATCATAAATATTTTTTTCCCCTCTCCTACAATTTCCCTTTTATTTCAATTTTAAAACATTAAAAAAGGGGAAAAGGGTTGCCCTTTTCCAGATGATGAAAAACAAGCCCCAAAACCCCATTTTGAAATTGTGTTTCGCTTTATAATTATTCATTCCAGATTTTTCCGGGGTCTTCCATATTCTTTTCAAATTCGCCCCATCCGGCAAAGGAAAAGAGGGAATTTTCCCCCAATGTCACCACTTTTTCCAAAAATCTTGGAGAGTATACCTTTTTACAAAAGTTTAATCATTTTTGGGTAAAAGGGTTTGTTTTTATTTTAAATCAAAAGATAAAACGTAGATACCCGTTTAAATTTGGAAAATCAAAAAATTGAATGCATGCCTAGTCTTTTTTTATTATTTGCGTAAAATAAACGAAATTTTTAAAAATCCTTGATTTTTAATGAAAAATCAATGTTCAACAATCCTTTTTAAAAAAATGGTTAAAAAAAAATTAACTTGTAATTTTAATCTTTAACAACCCTGTAAAATAGGTGTGATTTTGAACTGGACACACAATTCAATATTAACTTTTAAACTAGGAAATGGGTATGCTTTAAAAAAAAAAATAAAAACACAATCACGCAAGCAATATCACCCTAAAACAAGTCAATGAAAAAAAGTTTCCCTGAAACAAAAAAAAATTTAAAACCCCATAAAAAAAATTTAAAAAATTTTTAAAATTGCAAAGACCCTCAGGATTGATTTTTATACCATTTTAAAAGCAATTTAAAAAACCTTGAAAACCCTTTAATGAAAAAAAGGTGATAAAAAAATTTTTAATACGAAGAAGGGCGTAAACAGGTTTTTAAAAGGATGCAATAATGAGTATGATTGGGGTTTTAAAACGCATTTTAATTAAAAAAAAGTTTTTTTAATCAAGCAAGGGGGCAGAGATTATTATGATTATTTAAGCTATTTAAGAGAACATCAGTTGTTTAGTCAAAGCAGAAGTTTTAATAATATATGCTACCAGGCTAAAGGGTTTCCCTGAGAACAGCCTCTTTGCATCAAATTACCACATCAAGTTTTCCAAAAAACAGTCTTGAGTCCGATTTTTAAACCCCCTGGGCCCCCGGGGCGGCCTATATTTTAAAAAATATATATTATATATATATATTATATATATATATAATTTAAAATTAAAATTATATATATATTATGAAAAACATGAAACAAAAAGGGGGGGATTATGGGGGGGGGGTTTTTTTTGATTTTTTCCCCCTTTATTTTCGGGGGAATTTACAAGGGAAAAGGGGTTTTTGATTTTTAAAAATTTGGCAAAAATTTCCGCATCAAAAAAATCGAATAGAAAAACCCCTGATAACAGAGGCAAATTTTTTGGGTAACGCTTTCCACACCCTAAACAGACTTTAATTTGAAACATTTTGGGGACAGTTTTTTCCCGGCTAAAGGTACCAGTTTTTAAAACAGAATTTTCTAATGCGACTTTTTTAAAAGGCCCCTAAATGTTTTTATTTTTATGAAGCAAATAAAAATTTACGAAAAAAATTTCCTAGGGGGCCGGGCAAATTTAAAAAGGGAAGTTAAAGAGGCAAACCCTTTTATGAAGAAATCAGTGGCTAGGGGTGATCAGAGCAAGGGGGGGGTTTTTCCCCCGGACGCAAAATTTTTTAAGGTTTTAAATGTAAAAAAACATTTATGATGGGAAATGAAAAAATACCCCCGCCCCCCCCCCCCCCCCCCCACAAAAAATTTTCAAATGTACAAACGTTTTAGTTTTTACAGACGAAAAACCCCCGGGCACGTCCCCTTTGCAACTGAAAACCCCAATAAAGCCAACTTTTTAGTGTATACATTAAAACCAAACGTTTGGGAAAATTTGAGGTAACTGGGATTACTTTCGTTATAAAAGTTTCTTAAAAAAAAAGTTCTTTGGGGAAAACCCGGGGTTTTCAGACAAGGAAATTCCTAAAAACCAATTTTGCTTTCGAGAAAAACATTACTTTTTTGGTGAACAATAAAAATTGTAAGTTTTAAATCTGTACCAAAGATTTTTTCTTCAAAAAAAAAAAATACCCAAAAAGGTACATCGGGAATTGTAAAAAAAACAGGAGACGAATCTCAGGGGACCCAAACCCACGGGTTTTTCAAAAAGGGTCACAAAAGTCCATTTCCTTTGGAAAGCCTTTAATAAAAAAAAAAAAATAGAGAAAATTTTTCTTTATTAAAATTTTTGGGGAAAAAACCCAATTGGGCCCGGGGATTTGGGTATAAATGTTTCAGCCCACTTTTAAACTCTCATTTTTAATGCATGATCGTTTAAAAAAATTAGGTCAATATCCCCAAAGGTCCCGTGCATGGGGGTTTTCCGAATTTAAAAAATGGGCCCAAACCTCGGCACGGCTGTTCCGGGAATTGTGTTGGCCTTTGGGATACTCGAAGAAAGCCCCTTTGATTTCAGTGTTCAATTTTGGATTGATGGATTGGTGCGCCCATTAGGTAGAAGTATAAACTCATTAACGTAAAAACAAGGGGGATTTTTACCGGGGATTTTTTTAATTTGGGTTCCCCAGCAATTCAGCGAGAGTACCGTGGGGGTTCAGGGTCAAAAACCCAAATCCTGTGGGACCACTGACCTTGAGGGGGAACAGTAGAAATGAATTAGAATCGATCTTTCCCCTTTTTTGTTAGGGTTGTCCAAAAGAGAATTTAACCACTCAAAAAAATCAGGGGCTTAAGGGTAAATCCGGGGTAAACCGGAAAATTCCTTAAAACGAATGGTTTTGCTGCGAGAAAAAACTTATTACTTTTGATAAACAAATACTGTAATTATTAAATATGTACCATTTATTTTTTACTTCTTTTTTATAATATATAATATATATTTTAATATTTTTTATATTTTAAATATATATATAATATATTTTATATAGTTATATATTTAGTTTTAGAATAAAATTATTTATAAAATTATTCATATATATATTTTATATAATATATATATATATTATTTTTAAAATATATATTATTTTTTTTTTTTTTTTTTTTTTTTTTTTTTAAACCGCTCATTCAACTTTTTTTTTAAATATTCCACATGTAATGTCTTAAGTGTTAATTTTTTTGGGTTGCAGTATCAAAACTTTTGGTCTTTTGTTTTCTGATTTATCTAACCAAACCTGTTTGTAATCACGTTTGTTAGGGAGTTTTTTATTTTTAATTTTCTCTTCAACCCTCTTATTCGGACCCAAGTCTCAATAAAAACAAATTCTTAATAAAGATATTGGTAATTATTTTTTGAAACCCCCTTTGACTTTTAATAGTCTATACGAGCACTAATTTTCCCCGTTAGGGAAGACCGGTTTTCCCCCAAAATTTAAAATTTTTAATGTTCTGGACCCCTTGTTTAAAACCCTTCCCCGTCACATTACTTTTAAATTTTCCCGGGTTTTCCTACCTTAAGTTTACTGTCATTCTAAAACGGGGCCCAAACCCTTTACAATTTTTTTTCCCCGACCATCATTAAAAAATGATCAGGGCCTGGGTTTTTCTTTTTAACCATACCTCATGATTTCAAATTTTAAACCGCACGGAATTCATTTGTTTTAAATTGCACCGTTACAAATGTCTTTTAAATTTCCCCTTTAATTTTGTCTGTGATATACAAAAAAAGGTTACACATCTTCGCTTTTGCTTGGATGCTCGTACCTTTATCAATGTCCCCTTTTAAAAGTGAAATCCCTTTAGGATCGGAAGCATTTTTTTGTTATTTTTTTAAAAAACTGGGGCCCCCTGCTTCTTTTTTCCTGATTCCCTGCCCTTAATTTTGTGGATAAACCCTCTAGCTAGCTGGCTACCTCGGCTTTTCAGATTTTTCGGAACCCGAGAAGATTTGTTTGCTAAAAAAAGCTTGCAAATTTTTTTTTATGTCCCCAGTCAAAAATGTTTATTCTTTTTGCATTCAAAAATTTTTTAATTCAGTGGGTATTGAAATAATTTTTTAGTAGCATTGCAAATTTTATTTTTTTTTTGAAATAAAAACCGTTAGCCCTCATTTTTTGTGTTTCATTCTCGTTGAGGTTTCCTCTCCTTTTTTTCCCATTCAGGGCTTGCGGGTCCCCGGGCACCCCCTCACCACACACTCAAACCCCAAACCACTTATCCCAGAGAAAAGGGAAAACTAAAACCCTTTTTCATTAATAGGGTTTGTTGCGTCGAAATTTTCCGGTGAAAGTCCTTTGGAACTATCTCTATGTCCCGTTTTTTGCAGTGTAAACGAGTGATTCCTACATATGTACATTTTTTTTTCTTGTTTTGACAAAAATTGTTAAAGTAAAATCCTTGGGGATTCGTTGCCTTTTCCCTTATCTATCTCAATCTTCAGAGATGGTTGGTATTTAAAACCCAAGCCCATGGGGGACCCCAGGACGTCCCCTTCCGATTTTTTCTATTTTTTTTTAAAAAGCAAAACAAAAAACAAAAAAAAAAAAAAAGACGTTAAAAAGGAAAAAAAACGAAAATTTAAAACCCTGCAAATTTATATAAAAAAACCGGGCGGGGTTTATTTTACTCTTCTTGTTGCCTTTTTTTTCTCTTACTATTTTCCCCTTATGGTAAATTTCGGGTTTCCCGACGTAAACCCGACACGCCCCGGAGGATGCCCCTTAGGAGCTGGGGAAAGGACGTCCCCGAAAGAATCCCAAAACCTTTGCGGCCCCAATGGTCGTCAGAGCATGAAAAAGCTCCCCCATGATTATTTGGAAAGGGCGCCCCCTGGGGGACCCCCGTAATCCAAAGGACCGGGAAAACTCGTCAGCACGGTACCAGTCACACCGGGATTTTATGGAGGGGCGCCCCCTCCCCGGGAACCCCGCAGATCCCGTAAAAACCTCCGGGAAACCCCGTCAGTGCGGAAATCAGCCCCCCTGAGATCCCAAGGGACCCCCCTGCCCAGATGCCCGTAGACCCAGAAAAAGATTCCGAGAACGTGAGGAAAGCATGAAACCCGGGGAAAGGACCTGGACGAGTCTCCCGAGGCCGTGTGGACGGGGTTGCCCCCGGGGAAAACCGGGGAAAAAGGCCTATGGGAAGTCTGACAAATCCAAAGTAAAGGGAGGCCCTGTGCGATACCTTCTGGGGACTTTGGGATGTCGAGGGGGGTTTGGATTTAAAAGGGACCCGAAGAAGAGGGAAGGGGGGCACCACGAAGATCCTCGGGGGGAGAGGCGTGAGTAGGGGGCCCGAGCAACATGGAAGGTCATTAACATGAACCGGGTGCCCTAAACCTCTTTTCCCCCCTGCAGCGGGTCCTACTTTTTCCCCCCCAGTTTTGGTTCCTACATTCGCAGCTGGAGCTCTTACCCAAAGTTTAGGATGACCCCCTTACCCAGAAAGTGCTCACGTTTCGACGTGGAAAGGTTCACCCCAGCCTTCCCCCTCGGGGGGGTTTACACAAAACACATACAAAACACACACACTTTTACCACACACACACACACACAAAACACACACCACACCCACACACTCCCAACTACATACACACCAAAACACACACCCAACCACACACACCACACCCCCACACAAAACCCCCACCCCCACACAACACCACACACAAAACATACATACAAAAACCACCACACAACCCACACACACACACACACACACCACACACACTTTGCAAAACCCCCAAACACACACACCCAAAACCGCACGACCAAAACCCCACAAAACACACACCACACACCACACCCCCACACACCAAACCCCACACACACACACACACAAAACGCCCCAAAGCACACCCACACACACCCCACCACACAAAACCACACACACACACACACACCCCACAAAAACACACACACACCACACAAAATACAAAAAACCCCCAAAAAAAACAAAAACACACTAACACACACACACACACACACACCACACCCCACGAAACAAGGCCAATGACGGGGAGTGCAGAAAAGGGGTTTTTGCCCGATGCGGAAACCTTGGGACAGAATAAAAGGTGAAACAGATTTCCGTTCCCCTTAGCTTTTTTAAATTGTCCCGGAAAGAATGGTACAACTGACTTACAAAGTTCGGCCCGGGTTAGCGGCTGTAGGCTGTCTCCCTTTTCGCCGGGCGCCCCTTTTTAAAAAATAGACTGAACTGGGAAAACTTAAAGGGGTTTTTTTTTGGGGCGATTTACTCGGAAGTGTGGGGAGGGGCATTGATCGTGTATACGGGCGGCGCCCGGCGAGGGAAAGGCCTGCGGATGTCCCCGTCCGTTGTCATTCAAAGCAAATTTTTTGGTATGTAAGGCTAGGGAAATTTTTAAAATATTTTTAAAATTTTTAATAAGGGTTATTTTGTTTTAAAAGGGTAGAAAAGGAAAAGGGTTGCACAAGTGGTCCCAGGGATTTCCCAGGGTTAGGGGAAATTTTATGGCCTCCCTGCGAGAGATTTGGGGGTGAGTTAATGGGCCGCATGTGAAATGTGTGTGAAAGGGTCTTACACACAACAGACACAAAGGAAACACACCACACACACACACCACACACCACACACACACCACACATACTAGACACCCCACCACACCCCCATATTTCCACCCCACATAACATACCACACACACACACACACCCCCCACACACACACACACACACAAAACACACACACCACACACCCCAACCCACACACACACCACACACCCCAAAACACACACACCCCGCGCGCGCGTGCGGCCCCACTATCACCCCACCGCATACACAATATGCTTATATTACATATATTTTATAAATTTAATTATATTAAACTATAATATTTTATATATATATTATAATAATTATGATGTATAAATTAAAATTTTCTACTTCTAAACCCTTTTATTTTATCAATTTAAAATTTTTGTATAAATAAAAATAATATAAATATATATAAAATTATATAAAAAAATTAATATAATATATAATATTAAACAATTTATTCTCCCTACTTAAAATATAAAATTATATAAAATATATATATTATATATTTATATATTATATATTAAAATATTATATAATAACAGCATGTTTCTGAATTTTTGTTTCATGTATGAAACTTGGAGGAGTACGTGGGGAGGGGCCCCATTCCCTTTAAAAGGAGAGTGCAGTTTTTCTTTTTTGGGAAACATTCTCTTTTTTCCGGGGTTGGGACCAACTCTGAATTGGGGGGTTTCCCACCCAGTGGGGAAAAAGGCAATTGGGGGTGAAATTCCCTTTCCAAAGGGAAATTCATCCTATCTAAGGGTTTGATTTACCTTAAAAATTTGTAAAAAGTGCGTGCACACACCCAAACACTTTCATGGGATGCATGGATGCATCCAGATACATTTAGTTCCCTTGGGGAAGGAACCCACACCTCAATTATTAGAAATTTTCGGGGAGTTTTATAAATTGCCCCAAATGGGGGTTTTTTGGTTTAACTTTAAAACCCCCGTTTTTTTTTCAAGCAATTTGGTATTTTCAGCCCTTTTGCGTAAGTCCTTCCTAGCTTTGCATTAAATTTGGGGCCCGGGTTTTAAAACTGAGGACTCTGTCTCTGACTCAAACTTGGGGGGTTTGGGGAGCCCCCAAAAAAATACATTAGGGAGCCCCCCCAACTGACAACGTGCTGATTGTACAGGCATTTTGGAAAAGGTCAGGAACAGGGGGGAAATATATATATCATAATAACGTTTTTGGGTCTGTTTGAAACAGCGTGGGCCTCTCCACCTCCTTTGCCATTCAAAATCAATCTTTTCGTTTTTTTTCTACGTTCCAAACGGGGCAGCCCCCCAAAAATTTTTATTTTCGCCAGTCTTGTCCTTTGGGTTTTCCCCTTCCTCTGTTTCCATCACCATCCCCCCCCAAACCCCCGAAATCTTTCTCAATAAATTTTTTTCTCATCACATGACCCAAAAAACTTTAGTTTCCTTTGTTCAAAGATTCCCAAGCCGTTTTTTACAATTTTTCTTTTTTCAGCACTTCATCATTTTTTTTTCTTTTCCTCCAATTTAAAACTGTATTCGTCTGGAACACCACATTTTAAAAATATTTCCTTTTTAATTTTTTAAATTTTTCCACCCCAAAACCCCAGAAACCCCCTGACCAATTGGGAAAAAAAAAAGAGTTCAATCCTCAGTTTTTTCCCTAAAAAAATCCTTCGGGCTTTCCGATGTTATTTAAGCAAATGTAGCGTTTTTTGGGAATGGCAATTTTCTTTTTTTTTCCCGGGGAATCATTTTTATGTATTTGTTAAAACAGCCCAAGAAAGTGAAATCTTTCAATTTTTTTACAAACACCATTGATTGTAAAATGCCATCACGTTCCTGTTTTTAAACTTTTAAACTTTTAGGTTAAATTTTCTTTTGGAAATTTAAAAAAAAACCCGCCTTTTTTCTTTCTTCTCTAAATTATCTAAAGTTTTTGTAGTTCAAGATACTGCTGGGGAATTAAAAAATATGTCAGGCCCAAATTCTTGATTTGGGTATTTTTTATCCCCCAACATCTACAGTTCCTTTAAAAATTTCTAAAAAACATCTTCAAAATTCTTTGAAATTATTAAAAAAGGGGCGGAGACAGAATGCAACCTTTTCGTACCCTTTGGTTTCTTTGAAACCCTTCTGTTAAAACCCATAAAATGGGTTTTTACAGTTGTTTGGGTTTTAAGTAATTTTAAAATATATTAATTTAAATAAATTTTTATTAATATATATATATATATATATAAAATTTTTATAATATATATATATTATTATTTTAAATACTCCCTTGGGTTTATTTTAACCATTCTGTTTAACCCATAAGTGGTTCTTACAGTTGCCCGGTTTTTAAAATATATAAATAAAATAAAATTATATAATATATTAGATATATATTATATAATTTGTTTTTTATATATAAAATATATATTTAATATATACACACACCCCACACACACACACACACTACAAAGGGAGTGTGTAATATTGTACACACACACACACACACACACACCCACACACAAAACGTCACACACACCACACACACACACACCACAAAACAAACACACACAACACCTTTAAAATACCATACACATCACATACCTACACATTTCCCACACACACACCCACCCAAAACATAACATACCATACACACACACAAAATATATATATTTTTTTAATGGTGGGGGCAGTTCAAGTTTTTAAATTTCTATTTAATTAGCCCTGCCTCATTTAAAACTTCGCAAAAAAGGGGCCATTTTCTGTAGGGGAGGGTTTTTTTTTTTTTTTTTTTTTTTTTTTTTTTTGGGGGGGGTAGCAATATCATATATACAGTTTTTAAGGAGCAATCCAAACAAATCAGAAATACAGAATGAAGACAATATAATGTATTGGTAGGGCTTCAGGCATTATCCCTTAATATCTTAACTGGTTAAAAACTGAATAAAGTAAAGTAAAGTTTGCAAAAACAGTGTACTGAATGTTCAGGTATGCCTTTAATCAATCACAAGGAAGACAAATAAATATCACTGAATACAAATATTTGTGGTTATGTTCCATTAAATTACTAGACTTTGGTGTAGGACTATCATATTGGCTGGCTGGAAAAATCCTGACTGGTGTGAGGTAGCAAGAGAAGGATGCCAGACAATTTCTTAGGAATAATTTGGTCCATGAAACCTACCTGGCTGCTGCTTCAACAGGAAATAATACACATGAAGCAGGAAAACCAGAAAGCTGTTCAGCTGAACCTTATCTCTTCATTACAAAGTACTAATGATAGCATGTACAAATATTATCTTTTCTAGAGGAAAGGAACAAAAATAATAAAGTTTTAACATTTATTAAACTCTACCTTTTTCTTTATAAATTTACCTGTACAATTTGGTAACACATAAACTGCCGTGTGTCTTTCTCTATATACACCAATTGTTTATGAAGGTATCTAATCTTGAAATTATTCTGGAAATTAATTCTGTTTGTTGAAAGGGGTTGCATTCTCCTTATGCAAATCTGGCCTATTCAAGTGATAAAGTATCCTTTCCTCCAAGCGACGTACTGCATCCACAGTCAAAACAAGTGTAGAATGTTTTAGCATACTATACACATTTAACCCTGTAAAATAAGACAGGAAAGATTTCACACATATATTTAAGAAAGTCTTAATTAGATATGAACTGGAAAAATATAATATATATTGCACAGTAATGAGTAAAGCAAACCAAGCTCTATTACATCATATCCTGACTCACCATAAACTGGCATGAGATTCATGTGCTGGATTGTATCTGTGGCAATGGTAATATTCCGGGGCATCAGGTCAGTGCTGAAAATATTCAGAATTGACATCATTGCTATATCCTATTTCTCCATCCTTTTTATTAATGATAGGATCTACAGTAGCAAGCTTTCTTCTTCTTCTTTTGGCATCCTAATAGCATTTGATTGCTGTTGACCTTTCTGTCACATATTAAAAATTTTAGTTATAGTCAGAATGAAATGCTATTTCATGATCTGATTATTAAAGAATATAGGAAAAAAAGATTCATTACTTTAATTATACTATCTACAGATTGTTCTGTTATGAGATACAATTCACAATTTTTGAGCAAAATATTTCACTGATATGAGACATAAATAATATACAAATGAAAATTGTTATGAAAAGAAAATGATAGGATCAAACTTTCACAGAATGGTTAATCTCATATTCTTTACTTTCACACACACACACATTATATATATACTATATATATATATATATATATATATATATATATATATATATATAATTTTGTGTGTGTGTGAAAGTAAAGAATATGAGATTAACCATTCTGTGAAAGTTTGATCCTATCATTTTCTTTTCATAACAATTTTCATTTGTATATTATTTATGTCTCATATCAGTGAAATATTTTGCTCAAAAATTGTGAATTGTATCTCATAACAGAACAATCTGTAGATAGTATAATTAAAGTAATGAATCTTTTTTCCTATATTCTTTAATAATCAGATCATGAAATAGCATTTCATTCTGACTATAACTAAAATTTTTAATATGTGACAGAAAGGTCAACAGCAATCAAATGCTATTAGGATGCCAAAAGAAGAAGAAGAAAGCTTGCTACTGTAGATCCTATCATTAATAAAAAGGATGGAGAAATAGGATATAGCAATGATGTCAATTCTGAATATTTTCAGCACTGACCTGATGCCCCGGAATATTACCATTGCCACAGATACAATCCAGCACATGAATCTCATGCCAGTTTATGGTGAGTCAGGATATGATGTAATAGAGCTAGGTTTGCTTTACTCATTACTGTGCAATATATATTATATTTTTCCAGTTCATATCTAATTAAGACTTTCTTAAATATATGTGTGAAATCTTTCCTGTCTTATTTTACAGGGTTAAATGTGTATAGTATGCTAAAACATTCTACACTTGTTTTGACTGTGGATGCAGTACGTCGCTTGGAGGAAAGGATACTTTATCACTTGAATAGGCCAGATTTGCATAAGGAGAATGCAACCCCTTTCAACAAACAGAATTAATTTCCAGAATAATTTCAAGATTAGATACCTTCATAAACAATTGGTGTATATAGAGAAAGACACACGGCAGTTTATGTGTTACCAAATTGTACAGGTAAATTTATAAAGAAAAAGGTAGAGTTTAATAAATGTTAAAACTTTATTATTTTTGTTCCTTTCCTCTAGAAAAGATAATATTTGTACATGCTATCATTAGTACTTTGTAATGAAGAGATAAGGTTCAGCTGAACAGCTTTCTGGTTTTCCTGCTTCATGTGTATTATTTCCTGTTGAAGCAGCAGCCAGGTAGGTTTCATGGACCAAATTATTCCTAAGAAATTGTCTGGCATCCTTCTCTTGCTACCTCACACCAGTCAGGATTTTTCCAGCCAGCCAATATGATAGTCCTACACCAAAGTCTAGTAATTTGATGGAACATAACCACAAATATTTGTATTCAGTGATATTTATTTGTCTTCCTTGTGATTGATTAAAGGCATACCTGAACATTCAGTACACTGTTTTTGCAAACTTTACTTTACTTTATTCAGTTTTTAACCAGTTAAGATATTAAGGGATAATGCCTGAAGCCCTACCAATACATTATATTGTCTTCATTCTGTATTTCTGATTTGTTTGGATTGCTCCTTAAAAACTGTATATATGATATTGCTACCCCCCCCCAAAAAAAAAAAAAAAAAAAAAAAAAAAAAAATCCCCTACAGAGAAATGCGCCCCTATGTGCGTAAGATCATGAGGCTAGAGCTAATTAAATAGTAATTACAAACTTGAACATGAACCTACCATTAAAAAATATATATATATGTGTGTGTGTGTATGTGTATGTGTATGTGTATGTGTGTGTGTGTGTGTGTGTGTGTGTGTGTGTGTGTGTGTGTGTGTGTGTGTGTGTGTGTGTGTGTGTGTGTGTGTGTGTGTGTGTGTACATATATATACACACATACACTTGTATGTGTGTGTGTGTGTGTGTGTGTATATATTAAATATATATATATATATATATATATATATATATATATATATATATATATATATATATATATATATATATATATATATATATATATATATATATATATATATATATATATATACATATAACAACAAGCAACTGTAAGAACCACTTATGGGTTAACAGAATGGTTCAAAGTCAACCAAGGAGTACGACAAGGTTGCATTCTGTCTCCGCACCTTTTTAATATATATTCTGAAGCAATTATGAGAGATGCTTTAGAGAATTTTGAAGGAACTGTAGATGTTGGAGGATATAAAATATCAAATCTAAGATATGCCGATGACATAGTTTTAATTGCCAGCAGTATCATTGAACTACAACAACTGTTAGATAAAGTTAGAGAAGCAAGCAAAAAGGCTGGTTTGTTTCTTAATGCCAAGAAAACTAAGATCATGAAGATTCAAAGATAACTAACAGTGAACGATGATGAGCATGTTACAATCAATGGTGTGGTTGTAGAAAATGTGAAAGAGTTCACTTATCTTGGAGCTGTTTTAACTAATACATATAATGATTCACCGGAGATAAAAAGACAAATTGCCATTGCCAAAAACGCTACAGTTGCTCTCAATAACATCTGGAAAGACCGAAGGATTACCTTACGGACAAAACTGAGGTTATTGAACTCATTAGTTTTCCCAATTGTGTCATATGGTTCTGAGTGTTGGGTGCTGAAGAAGATAAACAATTAAAAGGTCAATAGTTTTGAAATGTGGTGTTACAGACGAATACTACGTATTAAATGGACGGAGAAGAAAACAAATGATGAAGTGCTGAGAAAAGTAAATTGTAAAGACGGCTGTTGGACATCTTGAACAAAAGGAAACTAAAGTTTATTGGTCATGTGATGAGAAGTAAAAGTATTGAGAAAGACTTGCTGATAGGGATGGTGATAGGAAACAGAGGAAGAGGCAAACCGAAGACAAGACTGAGCGACAATATCAAAGATATTTGCGGGCTGTCGATGGTACAAGTAGAAAGAAAAGCGCAAGATTGAGTTGAATGGCAAAGGATGGTGGAGAGGTCCACGCTGCTCAAACATGAGCATAACGTTATTGATGATATATATATATATCCACCCTGTTCCTGACCATTCAAAATGCCCTGTACAATCACGCACGTGTGTCAGTTGTGGGGGCTCCCATAATGTATTTTATTGGGGCTGCCCTACCAACAAGTTTGAGTCAGAGACAGCAGTCCTCAGATTTAAACTTGGCCCAAGTTAATGCGAAGCTAGGCAGGACTTACGCAGAAGGCTGATAAATACCAAATTGCTTGCAAAAAAACGAGGCAGGTTAAAGTTCAACCAAACAACCACTTGGCAATATGAACTGCCGTTACAATTCATAACTAAGTGAGGTGTAGTTCCTTGCCCAAGGAACTAAATCGTATCTGGATGCATCCATGCACTCGCATGCAGTGATTGGTGTGTGCACTTGCACTGATTTACATAATTTTAGGTAAATCGAACCTAGATAGGATGAAGTTCCTTGGCAAGGAACTTCACCTCAATTGCCTATTTAGCCACTGGGTGGGCAAGCCAGCCCAAGTCAGAGCTGGTCCCAAGCCCGGATAAATAGAGAGAATGATTACCTAAAAAGTAATACCTGCACTCTCCGTGGAAAGGAACTGGGGACCCTACCACGTACTCACTCCAAGATCATCACATGAAAACTACAATTCAGTATCATGCTGTATATATATATAGATATATATATATATATATATATATATATATATATATATATATATATATATATATATATATATATATAATAATACATAGATAGATAGATAGATAGATAGATAGATAGATAGATAATATACATACATGTATATATATATATATATATATATATATATATATATATATATATATGTATATATATAAGCATATTGTGTATGCGTGTGTGGTGTATATGTGTGCGCGCACGCGCGCGCGTGTGTGTGTGTGTGTGTGTGTGTGTGTGTGTGTGTGTGTGTGTGTGTGTGTGTGTGTGTGTGTGTGTGTGTGTGTGTGGTATATGTATATGTGTGTGGCATGTGTGTGTGTGGTGTGTGTCTAGTATGTGTGTGTGTGTGTGTGTGTGTGTGTGTGTGTGTGTGTGTGTGTGTGTGTCCGTGTGTCTGTGTGTGTGTAAGACCCATTTCACACACATTTCACATGCGGCCCATTTCAACTCACACCAAATCTCTCGCAGGGAGGCCCATAACTTCCCATAACCCTAGAGGACTCCTCTGAGACCACTTGTAGCAGACTCCTTTCCTTACTCTACCATTGTCATACACATAACGTTATTAACTTATAAATATATATTTGATACAGTGACACTAGCCTCTACATACCAAACCTTTGCTAGACATGACAACGGACGCGACATCCGCAGGCCTTCCGCCTCGCGACGCCGCCCTGTATACACGATCAAATGCTCTCCTCCACACTTCCGAGTACATCGCAACCCTTGAGAGTTTCCTAGTTCAGTCTATTTAAAAGAGGGTCGCCTGCGAGCGACAGGCAGACAGCCTACAGCACGCTAACCGGACCGAACTTCTGTAAGTCAGTTGTACCATTCTTTCTGTACAATTAAAAGAGCTAAAGAGAACGAGAAGTCTGTTTCACCTTTGATGCTGTCCAAGATTTCCGCATCGTGGCAGACGCAACTTGTCTGCACTCCACCGCTCATTGGCCATTGTTACAGTGTGTGTGTGTGTGTGTGTGTGTGTGTGTGTGTATGTGTGTGTGTGTGTGTGTGTGTGTGTGTGTGTGTGTGTGTGTGTGTGTGTGTGTGTGTGTGTGTGTGTGTGTGTGTGTGTGTGGTGCGTGTGTGCTGTGTGTGTGTGCGTGTGTGCATGTGTGTGTGTGTGTGTGTGTGTGTGTGTGTGTGTGTGTGTGTGTGTGTATGTATGTATGTATGTGTGTGTGTGTGTGTGTGTGTGTGTGTGTGTGTGTGTGTGCGTGTATGTGTGTGTGTGTGTATGTGTGTGTGTAACCCAGCTGAGTGCGAAGGCTGGACTGACCTTAACACGTCGATCGCTGAGCACGTACTGGGTAAGCTGGGTCATCCTCAGCATAGATAATGAGCATCCCAGCTGCAAGAAGTGTAGGAAGCAGCTGGGGGGGAAATGTAGGACCAGCTGCAGGGGGGAACGAGGTGAGGTCACCGGCTTCATCTGTTAATGACCTTCCATGTTGCTCGGCCACCTACTCACGCCTCTCCCTCGAGGCATCTTCGTGGCTGCTCGTCCCTGTCCTCCTCTTCTTCGTGGTCCTTGGTATAATCCACCCATCCTCGACATCCACACGTCCTAGAAGGTATCGCACAGGTCCTCCTTGACTTTGGATTCGTCTAGACTTCCTTATAGTCCTTGTCCAGGTCTAACTCGGCGGCAACCTCGTCCACACGTCCTCGCAGATCTCGTCCAGGTCCTTCTCGGTTGCATGCTCATCCTCACGTTCTCGTAATCTTTGTCTGGATCTACGGGCATCTGGGCAGGGGCGTCCTCTTCGGCATCTCAGGGCGGCTGATACCTGCACTGACGAGTTCCTGGAGTTTGACGGGATCTGCGGGCGTCCAGGCAGGCGGCGCCCATCCATAACATCCTGGTGTGACTGGTACCTGTGCTGACGAGTTCCTGGTCCTTTGTGGATCTACGGGCGTCCCGGCAGGCGGCGCCCTTCCACTACATCATGGGGCAGCTTAATACCTGCTCTGACGAACATCCTGGTCCGCAGGTTTCTGGCATTCTTTCGGTGACGTCCTTCCCACAGCATCCTAAGGTCATCCTACGGTGCCGTGTCGGTTATCGTCGGTAAACCAGATTATACACATAAGGGCCAGATAGTAAGAGAAAAAGAAAGGCAACAGAGAAGAGTAAGTACCACTAGCCGGTTATTTATATAAATTTGCAGTTTTTAATTATCGTTTTTTACCTTATAATCGTCTTTTTTTTTGTTTTGTTTTGTGTTCTGCTTTCAAAAAGATATAGAAGAAAATAGGAGAGGGAGACGTCACTAGCGATCCACATGGACTTGGCTTGAACTACCAACCATCTCTGATAGATATGAGAGTAGATAAGGGAAACGGCAACGGCAATCCGCAAGGATTTACTTGAACAATTGTCGTCACACAGAGAAGAAAAAATGTACATCATGTAGGAATCACTCGTCACGACTGACAAAATCGCGGACATAGAGATAGTTCATGGATCTTTACACCGGCAACTACGACAGCAACAAACCCTATTAATGAAAAGGTTTCAGTGTCTTTGCTCTGCGTGGATAAGTGAGTGAGTGTGTGAGTGTGTGTGTGAGTGTGTGCGAGCGACAGCAAGCGTGAATGGGAAAGAAAGTGAGAGTGACCTCACACAGAGAATGAATCACAAACATGAGGACTAACGTTCATTATTACAAAACTGAGATAAATTAGCAATGCTAGCTATATAAAATTATTTCAACTACCACACTGAATTCAACATTTAATGATATGCAACAGAATATAAGCATTAATGACTGGTGACATGAAAAAAAATATTCGCAAGCTTTCTAGCAAGCAAATCTTCTCGGATTCAGAAAATCTGAAATGCCGAGGGACCCATGTCTAGCTATGCATGTTGATCCACAAAATTAAGGACAGTGGAATCAGGAAAATAGAAGCATGGATGCACAGTTTTCTAACAAATAACAAACAATGCATTACCGATCCTATGCAGTTCTCACTTATAAATGGGGACATTGATAAAGGTATCGAGCACTCCAGAGCAATAGCGAAGATGTGTACACCATTAACTTTGTTATATACACAAGACAAACTTAAAGGGAATTTAAATGACATTTGTAATCGGTGCAATTGAAAACAATATGAAATTCAGTGCGGATAAATTCGAAATCATGAGGTATGGTCTAAGAGAAAATCCGAGGCCATGATCATTTTCTAATGAGTGGTCAGAGAAAAAAAAGTTGTAAAGGATTTGGGCCTGTTTGAGTAATGACAGTCATCTTAATGAGTAGGAAGCCGGAAATTTAACGTAATAGATGACGGGGACGTTTCAAACAAGGGATCCAGAACATTAAATTAATTTTGGAAAATACCGGTCATTCCATAACTGGAATATTAGTGCTACGTATAGACTATTAAATGTACAAAGGGTATACAAAAGATAATTCACCACATATCTGTATGTAAGAAAGTTCATTGAGCACTTGGCTCCGAATAAGAGAGTTAGAAGAGAAAATTAAAGTAAACACTCCCGTACACAAACGTGATTACATCAGTATCTGGTTAGATAAATGCAGAAGCAAATGAGCCAAATGTTTTGATAGTGCACCGGAAAATATTAGACACTTAAGACATTACACTGTGGAAGTATTTAAAACAAAGTTGAATGAGTGTAAAAAAAAAAAAAAAAAAAAAAAAAAAAAAAAAAAAAAAAAATATATATATATATATATATAATATATATAATAATATATATATATATATATATATATATATATATATATATATATATATATATATATATATATATATATATATAAGAAGTAAAGATAACTGGTACATATTTAATAATTACA
>NC_051420.1:23868799-23876299 GCF_015228065.2 Penaeus monodon | reverse complement strand
TTGGGCGTCCTTTAACTGCAGTGCGGTCATAATTTAAAGCATCTGCTGCTGCACTTTGTGTCTTAAATACCAGGTACCCAAAGCCCTTACTACGGCATTTGTAGTCCTTTACCAACCGAAAGTCCTTTACTTCTCCACAGCTGGCAAATATTGGAACCACTTCCTCTTTCCCAACACTGAAGTCTAAATTGCTAAGAAAAACAGTGCAAAGGTCTTCACTTTCGTCTTCCTTTACTCGCACGCCATGCAGCTCTGCCACTGGAATGAAATATTTATAATTTAGTCCTGTAAGGTCATTCACCCTGGATGTCGATGAAGTCCCTTCCTTACTTAAGTTAAATTTCCTTGCAATAATCAGAATCCAATTTTATTACCAAAGTTAATTATATTACCAATATAATGCAAAGGTTACAAAAAGAGATATATTTTTACTATAAACTTTCTAAAAGAAAAATTTTGTTGACAAATTCATGACATCTTTTAGGGTATTTAATTGGTCATAAAAAAAAAGAAAAAAGAAAAAAAAAGAAAGAAAGAAAGAAAGAAAGAGAGAATATATATGAAAAACACAAAAAGAAGTCCTAAAATTCTACTCATCACACAAATAAACTGGCAAAATAATTAGGATTTTAAGATTCACTTTCATTAATTAAACTGGTGGATATGTTTTTAAGAGTCAATGGTCAATACAACTAATCAGCATGGCACTTAAAAATAGATATGTAATGTCAAAAACAATCAAATCATATGCTTCATTGTTGGTACAAATAATGATATAGGTATCCTGAAATAAACATATATAAGATAAAAATGCTTCTGAGAATAATTTATTGCCATTGATCTTCCAGGAAGCAACCTTATGCTATGAGAAATATATAAGTCACTGCCTCTATTGTCTTTTATATTGCTAAACTGAACCAATCTTCAACTCGCAGGGAACTATCTTCCATTCCTACCTTTTAATTTTTTAACTTCATGCTCAGTATCAGTGTAATCCTCTCTCTCTCTCTTCCCAGCCTTGGAAGAGGACTCTGTGTAGCCTGGTGGTGGAGACCTGCTATCCTTAAAGCCAGGTGGTGGTGTTATGGTATCTTTGAAGCCAGGAGGAGGAGGAACATCACTCTTAAAGC
Source organism: Penaeus monodon (assembly GCF_015228065.2). Taxonomy (NCBI): domain Eukaryota; kingdom Metazoa; phylum Arthropoda; class Malacostraca; order Decapoda; family Penaeidae; genus Penaeus; species Penaeus monodon. The sequence continues at coordinate 23,875,169 of NC_051420.1, read as the reverse complement.
CTGGAGGTGGCGTTACAATGTCTTTGAAGCCAGGTGGTGGAGTCACTTCCTCCTTGTGCCCTGGTGGTGGTGGTGGTGGCATGACTGCACTCTCTACATTTTGAGGAGCATCATTACCATTCGAACCTTTGTGTGGTGTGCTGACTTTGCAATTTTGAGTGTCTGAATAAGAGATGGAATTAGAAGTAAATACAATAAGTGTGTATATATCTCTATCAATCTGTCTACCTTTATCCCATACCTAAATCCTGTTAAATACTCAAAATATACTGACCTTTGCGTTCTGATACAGGATGTGGGGCTTTAAAAGTTTCAGTTTCCTGCAAGAAAGTCAGAAAATACTTTATTACAAATATTAATATCTGTGTGGGTGTGGATGTGGGAGGTCACCATGACAAAATTAGAGATTATCTGGCATGAGTGGGTTAATAGTAAGGGCCCCTTAAAAAAATGTTTCAGTTGTGTCAATCATGTCATGCACCCTTAATCTTCCTCAGTTCCTTCTAAATAGACTACCCTCAAGATTACTCTCTTGCCATGTCTGACTATCAGTAGTGAATGATATCTACTTTTATGTAATCTTGGCTGACAACAAGAAATTATGAAACAATAATTTTACTCTTAATTGTAATAAAAAAAGATGATATTGATGAAAATAACAATGCTAATAATGATCATCATAATAAATACTGATAATCAGAACAGTAATAATGAAAACCATAATGATAATGATTACAGTATTAGCCAGGTTATATCAACATAAACAGCAACAACAAAAATACGAATAACATCACACCTTTGGCTGCACAAAAGCTTGTCTCTTTTTATCTTGCCATTTCCCTTTGTCTCTCCGTTGTCTTCTTTCTTGGTTGTTCTCATTTGTTTCCACTAATTTGGCAGCATCTTCTGCTCTTTTCTTATTTACAATCAACATCCTGGCATTAGAAAACTTGTGTTAATGAATGGCAGAAACATAACATACTGATACAATGGCAACAAAAACTCATGAAAAAAAAAAAAAAAAAAAAAAAAAAAAAAAAAAAAAAAAATATAAAATAATATAATATATATATTATATAGCTATATATATATCATATATATAAACAACAATATAATAGTATATATATATATATATATATAAAATATTATTATGTATACTATCCCATTTCAAAATTATGGATAAAAAACAGAACTGTTTTATCCTTTTGATTTTTCCATGAAATACAATTAATCAACATCCTGGCATTAGAAAACTTGTGTTAATGAATGGCAGAAACATAACATACTGATACAATGGCAACAAAAACTCATGAAAAAAAAAAAAAAAAAAAAAAAAAAAAAAAAAAAAAAAAATATATTATATATATATATAATATATATATTATATATTATATAATATATTATAATATATATATATAATATATATATTTTATATATATATATATATATATATATATATACATATATATACACAAGATTATGAGATAGAAGAAAACAGAACTGTTTTATCCTTTTGATTTTTCCATGAAATACAATTAATAATCATTTAAACTTATATTTATTACTATTCTTTGAGGCCTATGAGTATGCGTTCCTTATCCGGAGAAAATATTTCTAAGGTTTTCAGTGTGCTTATATATCCAGTTGTATTAACCCTTTGCCGACAGCTGGCGTGTACGCACATGCCATGGCATGGTGGGACTATCTGCCGGGGGCATGTACGTACATGCCATGGCATGGCGGGACTATCTGCCGGGGGCATGTACGTACATGCCATGGCATGGCGGGACTATCTGCCGGGGGCATGTACGTACATGCCATGGCATGGCGGGACTATCTGCCGGGGGCATGTACGTACATGACATGGTGTATGTATAGACATGCCAAGAGTTTTTTCTTTTACAATCACGGCAAAATATAATTTTTTTGTCACTGAAAGTGTGATTAAGTCGTTTTTAACACTTTCTCATTTTTACTATGAAAAAAAAAAAAAAAAAAAAAAAAAAAAAAAAAAAAAAAAAAATGCAACAAACCGACAATTTCAACTCCATGATGCCACACACTGCTTATTTTATTCAGACTATAGACTGAATAATGATCAACTATGGAGTCTATGTAACAACAAAAATATCCTGCAGTCTCGATTTATAAGGAAATATGGAGAGTAGAGACTTTAGAAAATAATGAAAACCAAAAATACAACATATGGCTGTAGTATTACGAAGAAACGGCATGGGATGCTGGTATTTGGCGTGAGTGGTCGCGCATGCTAGGGCAACGATATAAGCCCCCGGCAGCGAGGCCCGGGCCACTATGAATACTACCCGTCGGGAAAAGGTTAAAGAAAAAAAGAAAAAAAAAAAAAAAAATTCATAACTTTACATAAAAAATAATGTGTGAAATCTACAAACCTATCTTCATATCTTTTCTGAAACTCCTCCATGGATTCAATAGTGCCAGTTTCTTGTTCAAAACGGAGGTATGCACTACCAATGCTCTCCACCCAGTCCCAAACACGCTCCAACGCACGCCGGAAGAGTTTGCGGCAATGCTTTTCTGTTCCATAACTCCTGAAATGCAAGAGATTTTATATAAATATATCATCAAATATTTTTCTTCCTCTCTCTCCTACTAATTTTACCTTTTACTTCAAGTTAAAATCATTAAAAAAGAGGAAGGGTCTGACCTTTCCAGATTGATGAACTCAAGCCACAAGCTCACATTCTTGAAATTGTTGTTTCGCTTCATAATTATGTCATTCCAGATTTCACGGGCTCTCTCCATATTCTTTGCAAATTCTGCCTCTATCCGTGCAAGGAAACGAGGAATTTCGCTCTCAATGTCACCACTTTCTCCAAAGTCTGTGGAGAGTATACCGTTACTATCAATATGTTTAATCATTATGGCTAAAGGTTATGTTTCTATTAAACAATGCAAAAGTATAAAACGTAGATCACACTCCAGTTAAAGTTATGGATAATATCAAATATCTGAATGCATGCCTAGTCATTATTTTATTATTTTGCAGTAAATATAAACTGAATATTTGAAACTATCCTTGATTTTGAATTGAATACAATCAATGTTCAACAATCTCTTTCAAAATACACATGGTTTAAAATAATTTAACTTTGTACATTACTAATCTTTAACACTGTCATGTAAAATAGGTGTGATTATGAACTGTGCACACACATGGATAGCAATATTAACTTCTAAGCTATGGGAAATGGGTATGGCTTAAAGGAAAATATAAAATACACAATCACAGCTAAGCAATATCTACCATAAATCAATGTACAATGAAAACAGTTCCATGATAGCAAGAAAAATTAAACCACCAATAAAAAAAAATATTAAAATTATTAAAATTGCAATGACCTCTCAGGATTGCATTATTATACCATTATAATGCAATTTAAAAAGTTCCTTTTGAAACACCTGTTAATGAAAGAAAGGGTGATAAAATTATTGTTAATACTGAAGAAGACTGTAAACAGGTTTTGAAAAGGATGTGCAATAATGAGGTATTGATTGGTTTATAATCAGCATTCAGATTTAAAATACAAGTTGTTTTTTAATCAAGCAAGGGTGGCAGAGACTGTATTATGATTAGTGAAGCTATTGAAGCAGAATCATCAGTCTGCTATTAGTCAAAGCAGCAATTTTATTATGTATCATATGACCTTTGGCTAAAGGGTTTTTTCCCATGAGAACAGTCTTTTTTGCTAAAATTAAAAATCTTAGTTATGACGCCATAAAAAGGGCAGAGAATATGCATGCATCTACTAATTTGGATAAAAAAGGGGTTCAACTTATTTTAAATTTCTTGAATCCTTTCTTTTTGCCAACATGACATGAAGTGCACTATGACATGCCAATGATATTTCTCCACTATTCATGCAAATATGAAATGTACAGAGAAACTGTTGCTATCACAAAATTTAACCCTCATGCTCTGATATGTACCTTTAAAAAATTTGAAAAAAAATGGAACACTTTAATTTTTTTTTCCCCCAAAAGTTTATTACGTGGGTATATGTATGTGCATTTTTATTAGTAACTTTTTTCAGTCACGTAAATAAACTTTCTTTCTCTGGTAGCTATTGTCTCAAAAAGGATTCTTTTCTGTAATGCAAGTCATAGTGTGGGTAGGAGAAAGGGAGGGGGTAGGGAACAGAGGGGGGTGACTGTTATGCCAAGTGTTGGATAGTTTGTTTTTTCAGTTTATTCCCTTCAGGGCAAAAGGGGAATTTAAAATCAATTGGGGGTAATTTTAATTCTGTTTTTGGAAAAACGCTTTGACTGAGTGGGGAAAATCTTGCAAGAAAAATCTACTGGGAAAACCCGTTTTAAAAATTTTTTTTTTTCCAAAATCTGGCAGAAAAAGTAAAGAATGAATTGAAAATTTTTTTAACTATTTTTTACTTATTTTACATTTTTCCCCTAAAAAATTACTTCAGCAAAAATAAATTTTATTTCCAGAAGGCCTTTGCCAATAAAACTTTTAACCCAAAAAATAAAAAAAAAGCATTTGATGGCTGATTTTTTGTTGTTAGGTAAAAATTACTGAAAAAAGGGTTTGGGGAAAAACTTTTTAAACGGAAAACCCCTTATATTAAAACCAATAAAATTAAATTTTCAAAAAAACAAAAAAAAAAAAAAAAAAAAAAGCCCTTTCTTTAATTTTTTTGGGGTCCTGACCGGAAAACCCTACCTTCCAGAAAATAAAAAAATTTCGCCCCCAAAAGGGGGATTTCAGCATCAACGGAGAAAAAAGGAAGCAAACTTTGCCAGGGCCACAGAAAAAAAAGGAACCCAAAAATTTGGGGCCCCAAGAAAAAAAAAAGAGAAGAGACCGAGAGGAAAGAAAAAAGAAAAAAGGGGAGGGAAAAGAAAAAGAGGGGTTTTAAAAAAAAGAATGAGAAAATAAATAAAAAAAAAAAAAAAAATTAAAAAAAAAAAAAAAAAAAAAAAAAAAAAAAAAAAAAAAAAAAAAAAAAAAAAAAAAAAAAAAAAAAAAAATAAAAAAAAAAAAAAAAAAAAAAAAATTATATATAATATATATATATAGATATATGTATATATATATATATATATTATATAATATATATAGATCTGTATTGTATTATATACTAATAGATAATATATATATAATGTATATTATATATATATATATATATATATATATAGAGTTTAGATGTTTATATATATATATATATATAGATCTATATATATATATATATATATATATATATATAGTATTTATATATATTATATATATAATATATATATATATATAGACTATATATTATATATATAAATACATATTTATATATATAATATATATATTATATATATATATATATACTATATATACTATCTATTATATATAATATATATTATATACACATATATATTTATATAATATATATATATATATATATAAAAAATCATATATACTATATATATATCTATTAATATATATATATATACGAATATATATGTATATATACTATATATATATACTCTCATATATAAAAATATATTATTTTTATTAGATATATTATATATATTATATACTATATAATATGTATATTATATATATTAGCTATCTATATTATATATATTTATATAATCATATATCATAATAAATATATCATATATAAATATATCATATATAAATATATAAATATAAATATATTATACTTATTATATATATCTATATATATATATAATATATATATATATATATATATATATATGATCATTGGGAGATGGCATTGTTCTACTGTCTCTAACAAAGGTTAACATGATATAAAAACATGTAATGTATATTTGCTGTAATTCTGGAGCAGTATTCACAAAAGGCTATGACTGTTTCTTATGATTTTGTCTATCATTTGTGCCACTGCCACATCTCTAAGTTAATGCTGGTAATAGAACAAACATTTACATCATTACATCAGCTGTGAAGTTGCACAATGGCATTTTTATTTGTGAATAGAAAATTTCTGTAAATATGTGGAAACTAGATTGATTAATGGCTGACAATACATAAGAATGGGCCTCCAAAACCTAGTTGGCATTACTGTTGGGTGATTATCTCCATATGTCTTTAATTTGTCAAATTTGTTTATGACTGCTCATGAAAATGTCTTGGACAGGCAGTTTTTGTCTGTGACTCAGCTATAGTTTTAGGACAGGTGTGGAAGTGGCCCACACACGTAAGACAGTCTTTAAAATTACAATGCAAAATTTACACATATTTCAAATAATTCTTCATCAAATATGATGAAAAAAACTTTTGATTTATTTATAATTTAATTGTTTCTTATATTTCATTGATATTTCCTATTCATGTCCACAA
>NC_051420.1:23856299-23863799 GCF_015228065.2 Penaeus monodon | reverse complement strand
CAGGAAACTGTTGAATCACTAACCTCTCTCTGTCTCTCCCTCTCTTCATAAATCACTCTCTCTCTCTCATCCTAACTCACTCTCACTCTTTCTCTCTCTCTATCATCCAAACTCATTAACTATAAGATGTGGATAATTCTATTTCTGTTACAGGATGTGGATCTTTTCTATTTCTGTACAGTTGGACGCACATGCTGTTTTCCACGGGATCCAATTCCCAATTACCACGCGAGGCGCTCAGCGAGGGCGGAGGTTCACATTTTAGATCTGACGCTCGTTTGACCGGGTTCGTGTGAAGCACCGACCGGTAGGGTACCTCTTCCCTCCTCCGGGGGAGTTCGTGCTAAGCTACGCACCGCAGCTAAAGGTCAGCCCTCGCCTCCCTCCAGGTGGGGCTGACCGTGACCTCCGCGCGTCCGATAACCCGGATAACTAACATGTCGTGTTCGTATACTGCGTGGTATCAACTCTAGAATAAGAGTCAGCCGTTAACAAGTATAACTACCCTCTGTTCACCATTGTACTAAGGATGATAGCCTTTTACATTAACACAATCTCTCTCTCTCTCTCGGTGTCTTCTCTTCATCTCTCTCTCTCATTTTCTCTCTCCTCTCCTCTCTCTTCTCTCCTCTCCTCTTCGTCTCCTCTCTCTCCTCTCTCTCACTCTCAACTCTCACTCCTCACTCTCCTCTCACTCTCACTCTCAACTCCTCCAATCTCACTCTCACTTCTCCATCTCACTCTCACTCTCACTCTCACTCTCTCTCATCCAAACATTCTCTCATTCTCTCTCACTCTCTCTCTCTCTTTCTCTCTCTCTGTGTGGTAAGCCATTACACCAGAAGAATGCGTGGCTCCAGATGTTTACCATTTTGCTTAAGTTTGGATCCATTGCTAATCCTAGGCCCCTCAGTGGGCCTAGATTATATTTGACCATTCTGTGTAACTCTCAGAAAGTCCTGTGCCCAGGTCTCCCACAGCCGCTAGCACCCCAGGATGGCTGCCAGACACGCAACACCGCATTCTGGCTCTCATTTCTCTCTCTCATCTCTCTCTCTCTCTCTCTCTCTCTCTCATCTCTCTCTCTCTCTGCTCCTCATCCCTCGCTCCTCTCTCCTCTCTCTCTCATCTCCCATCTCCCTCTCCCTCTCCCTCTCCCTCCTCCCATCTCCCCTCTCCCTCTCTCTCTCCCTCTCTCTCTCATCTCTCTCTCTCTCTCTCTTTCTCTCCCCTCTCTCGTCTCTCTCTCTCTCTCTCTCTCTCTCTCTGTCAAAGGCTATGACCCGAGGACAATGCTGCAGGGATAGTTATAGTTGTATGATTGGCTTCATCGTCATTGTAAGAGTACCACACACAACGAGACAATGTCTGTGGGTATGTGGGGGTCACGTGTCGGGTCAAACCCGCCCAGAGGGGAGGGCACTAGGTCAACCTTCCACGTAAACAGCCACATGGTCTATTGTACAAGAAATAGACTTATGTATATGCGATAAACACCCTGTGGTTTTATTGGTACAGAAATAGACTTATGTTATGCCATACTCTTTCTCTCATCCCTCCCTCCCTCCTCCGCTATCTCTCTCCCTCTCCCTTCTTTATCTCTCCCTCGTTATCTCTCCTCTCTCTCTCTCTCTCTCTCTCTCTCTCTCTCTCTCTTCTCGCTCTCTCTCTCTCCTCTCTCTCTCGTCTCTCTCTCTCTCTCTCCCTCTTTATTGATCTCTTCTCTCTCTCTCATCTCTCTCTCTCTCGCTCTCTCCTCTCTCTCCTCTACTCTCTCTCCTCTCCTCTCTCTCTCTCTCCACTCCTCCTCTCTCTTCGTCTCGTCTCTCTCTCTCTCTCTCTATCTCTCTCTCTCTATCTTGCTCTCTCTCTCTCTTGCTCCTTCTCTCTCTGCCTCTCTCTCTCTTGCTCCATCTCTCTCTTGCTCTCTCTCTCTCTCTCGTGCTCTCTCTCTCTCTCTCTCTCATTGCTTCTCTCTCTCTCTCTCTCTCTTGCTTCTCTCATCTCTCTCTCTCGCTCCTCTTCTCTCTCTTCTCGCTCTTGCTCTCTTGCGCTCTCTCTCTCTTTCTCTCTCTCTCTCTTGCTCTCTCTCTCTCTTGCTCTCTCTCTCTCTTGCTCTCTCTCTCTCTTGCTCTTTCTCTGTCTGTCTGTCTGTCTCTCTCTCTGTCTGTCGGTCTCTCTCTCTTCCTGTCGTCCTCTCTCTCTCTCCCTGTCTGTCTCTGTCTCTCTCTCTCTCTCTCAGTACCTCGTCTCTCTGTCTGTCTGTCTGTTTGGTCTGTCTGTCTGTCTGTCTGGCTGTCTTGTCTGTCCTGTCTGTCTGTCTGTCTCTCTCTCTCTTTACTCTCTCTCTCTCTTTTCTATACACAGCCATTTCTGTAAGCCATTCTCCCGTAAGACCACGTGGGCTCAAGAATATGTTAGATACTAATTTATTTCGTAAGCATTTTTCCAGTAGACCACGTTGCTGTTTACCACGTGCGCTCCAGTCCACTTTTGAACCATCGCTCAGCGAGGGCTTACATGATGATATATCTGAACCTCGCCTACCAGACATTTCGTGTCCTGCGCCCCGACCTGGTAAGGTTAGTATCCCCTCACCTCAGGCGGGTCGGCCTGACAACGTGACCCCGCGCTCCCCACTTTACCCCTAGACAGCGTCTCCTGTGTTTCCCTTAGTGTTGTACTCTTCATCAATAAAGATCAGCCCTTATAACCACTATCCTGCCAACCAGGCAGAACCCTTGAACGAGGGATCATAGCCTATTACCTCTGTGCTAGCTCTCTCTCTCTCTCTCGTCTCGCTTCTCTCTCTCTCTCTCCTCTCAACTCTCACTCTCACTCTCACCTCACTCTCACTCCTCACTCTCACGTCTCACTCTCACTCTCACTCTCACTCTCACTCTACACTCTCCTCTCATTCTCATTCTCTGTCCCTCATTCTCACTCACTCTCCCTCTCACTCTCACTCTCTTTCACAATATCCTTTTCACTCCCTCTTGTCTGCCTGTGTTCTTTCATTTGGTTCTAAAAAGAGTTGATAGTGGATTTTCATAAAATCGGTTTTTTATATCATTACTTTATCTAAATTCTTCACTTTATAAGATTTCTCTTCAATTCATAATATTCACTGCTATCAAAGGCACATACAAGTTTCAAATTTTATTTCACATACCACTATTGCCAATATACAAAATCAAAAGAAATTAATTGAACACCATGTGTTTTAAGAGGACAAGTTTCCCGATTAAGTTCCAATGACTCCATGTTCAATGATCTCTAGATACAAAAATGATCTAGGAAATATATTTAACCTTTCCAATGAAAATATAATGGAGGCTAGGCATCCCTGGTGAATGGTTAATGGTTTACGAAATAGTATGTGCCAGACATCATAGGTACTCTCAATCTCATCATTTCATCTCCCCCACTCCCCCTCTCATCCAAACATTCTCTCATTCTCTCTCACTCTCTCTCTCTCTTTCTCTCTCTCTGTGTGTAAGCCATTACAACAGAAGAATGCGTGGCTCCAGATGTTTACCATGTGGCTTTAAGTTTGGATCCATTGCTAATCTAGGCCCTCAGTGAGGGCCTAGATTATATTTGACCATTCTGTGTACTCTCAGAAGTCACTGTGCCCAGGTCTCCCACAGCCTCTAGCACCCCAGGGATGGCTGGCCAGACACGCAACACCGCATTCTGCTCTCATTTCTCGCTCTTGTTCTCTCTCTCTCTTTCTCTTTTGCCTCTCTCTCTCTCTCTCTCTCTCTCTCTCTCTCTCTCTCTCTCTCTCTCTCTCTCTCTCTCTCTCCCTCTCCCTCTCCTCTCCCTCTCCCTCTCCCTCTCCCTCTCCCTCTCCCTCTCCCTCTTCTCCTCTCTCCTCTCTCTTTCTCTCTCTCTCTCTCTCTCTCTCTCTCTCTCTCTCTCTCTCTCTCTCTCTGTAAAAGGCTATGAGCCCTAGTACAATGGCTGCAGGGATAGTTATAGTTGTATGATGGCTTCACTCTTCATTGATAAGAGTACAACACACACGAGACAATGTCTGTGGGTAATGTGGGGTCACGTGTCGGGTCAACCCGCCCAGAGGGGGAGGGCTAGGTCAACCTTACCACGTAAACAGCCACATGGTCTATTGGTACAGAAATAGACTTATGTATATGCAATAAACAGCCATGTGGTTTATTGGTACAGAAATAGACTTATGTATATGCCATACTCTCTCTCTCTCCCTCCCTCCCTTCCTCCCTATCTCTCTCCCTCTCCCTCTTTATCTCTCCCTCTTTATCTCTCTCTCCTCTCTCTCTCTCTCTCTCTCTCTCTCTCTCTCTCTCTCTCTCTCATCTCTCTCTCTCTCTCTCTCTCTCTCTTTATTGTCTCTCTCTCCCCTCTCTCTCTCTTGATCTCTCTCTCTCTATTGATCTCTCTCTCTCTCTCTCCTCTCTCTCTCTCTCTCTCTCTCTCTCTCTCTCTCTCTCTCTCTCTCTCTCTCTCTCTCTCTCTCTCTCTCTTTTTGATCTCTCTCTCTCTCTCTCTCTCTCCCTCTTTATTGATCTCTTCTCTCTTCCTCTCTCCCCTCTCTTCGCTCTCTCTCTTCTCTCTCTCTCTGCTCTCTCTCTCTCTCTCTCTCTTGCTCTCTCTCTCTCTTGCTCTCTCTCTCTCTTGCTCTCTCTCTCTCTTGCTCTCTCTCTCTCTTGCTCTCTCTCTCTCTGTCTTTGTCTCTGTCTGTCTGTCTGTCTGTCTGTCTGTCTGTCTGTCTGTCTGTCTGTCTGTCTGTCTGTCTCTCTCTCTCTTTCTCTCTCTCTCTCTTATTCATATACACAAGCCTATTTCTGTAAGCCATTCTCCCAGTAGACCACGTGGGCCAAGCAATATGTTATATACATAAATTTATTTCTGTAAGCCATTTTTCCAGTAGACCACGTGGCTGTTTACCACGTGGCTCCAAGTCCAATTTTGAACCATCGACTCAGCGAGGGCATACATGATGATTATATCTGACCTCGCCTGACCAGACAGTTCGTGTCCTGCGCCCGACATGGTAAGGTTAGTCTCCCCTCACCTCAGGCGGGTCGGCCTGACACGTGACCCCGCGCTCACCACTTTACCCATAGACATCGTCTCCTGTGTTTCCCTTAGTGTTGTACTCTTCATCAATAAAGAGTCAGCCATTATAACCACTATCACTGCCAACCAGGCATAACCCATTGAACTAGGGATCATAGCCTATTACACTCTGTCTAGCTCTCTCTCTCTCTCTTGCTCTCTCTCTCCCTCCCTCTCCCTCTCTCTCTCTCTCTCTCTCTCTCTCTCTCTCTCTCTTCCTCTCACTCTCACTCTCACTCTCACTCTCATTCTCATTCTCATTCTCATTCTCATTCTCATTCTCATTCTCACTCTCACTCTCACTCTCACTCTCACTCTCTTTCACATATCCTTTCACTCCTCTTGGTCTGCCTGTGTCTTTCATTTGGTTCTAAAAAGAGTTGATAGTGGAGTTTTCATAAAATCGGTTTTATATCATTACTTTATCTAACTTCATTCACTTTATAAGATTTCTCTTAAAATTCATAATATTCACTGCTATCAAAGGCACATGACAAGTTCAAATTTTATATTCACATACACTATTGCCAATATACAAAATCAAAGAAATTAATTGAGACACCATGTGTTTAAGAGGAAAAGTTTCCAGATATTTCCAATGACTCCATGTTCATGATCTCTAGATACAAAATGATCTAGGAATATATTTAACACATTTCCAATGAAAATATAAATGAGGCTAGGCATCCCTGGTGAATGGTTAATGGTTAAGAAATAGATGTGCCAGACATCATAGGTTGTATAGCACTATGGTAAAGTATTGTGGCGAAAAGGGTAGAAATGAGTTAAAAATCAGGATAAGATGTGTTAGACATAAAGCATATGTCTGAGGAAGGGGAGTAACACTAGCAGGAAATTTTCAAAAGAGCTATTATGAAACAATCAATGGGTAATAAGGTACGAAATGATAGTTGTAGAAGTAGGAAAAGAATTCAGAGGATGAGATAAGAAAACGGGAAGGTGGTGAAGTATCAGGAAGAATGTCAGGAGGGGAGGGATCCGGAGGACATTGTTGTGACATAAAGGAGTCATGTGAGTATCTAAGTGGGGTTGGTAAGGATAATGGGGAAGGAAGAGGGAATGTGATTCACTGAGGAGAGAGGATGGGGTGTTTTTTGGGGAAAAAGAGGGAATAAGGGGGAACTTGAAGAGGAGGAGGATGGATATTGGCAAATACTTTGAATGTTGAGCGAATAGGAATAGAGGGATTAGAGCGTGGATGAGGAAGTGGAGCATTCTCTTGGGTCATGTTTAGAAACTTTTTGGTGTCTTCAAGAGTTTCTGGAGGGGAGCTGGGTGAGGAGGTCTGAGAAACAAAATTAGTTAAGGCGAGGGCTGAGGCGCACACACGCATGGTGTGCACACACACACACACACACACACACACACACACACACACACACACACACACACACACACACACACACACACACACACACACACACACACACACACATACAGAAAAATTACCATGAATCATTTATGCATATTTGTGATAAAAAAGTATGTACCAACAGCATAAAATCATGTTAATAAGGCTCCTCAACAAAAGATTTAGATAATGATAATGACATAATGCAAAAGTCTTACTGGCATCTAGGCAGTGATCTAAGACAGCTCTCTCATATAAACTTTGCATAGCAGCTGGGTTGTCATTCTCTTGTAAATGTTGGATGTACAGCCGATATGTAGCCAATTTATTGGTGTCATTTTCAGCTTGCAACTGAAAAGATATAAAACAAATATTAATTAAGTTTCTAATACCAATATGGATCTTAAAGGCTACTGGATAACATAGGATCATTCACGCTACAAAAATAAATCGCAATCTTAAACCTGAGTTATAAATGAACAATTTACTGGAAAACAGATTAATAGATATTCCAATACACTTAGCAGAAAAACAGCATAGATACCAATTTCTCTTCAAAGGGGATCTTTTCGTTCAGCTTCTGCTTTGTTTTTTCCAAATCAGCTTTCATGTGCATATCCAAATCAGCTTCAAAAAATTCAGCTGCTTCCTCCATCAGGTGCTGGTAATCAGCATTGAGCAAAGGAACACGAATCAGTCTTCTGTATAAGCCTTGTATTCTTTTCTGTTGCTTTTCTTGGGCTTTCATGTCTTCTTCCGATTGAACTGTTCCTGGTCTCTGAAGTCCACTGTAAATCTAAAATCAAGTATATCTAAATTATAACTATAAATATGAACATGAAAGAGTTCTAGATGTTCTTTATCTGACCTTCTTCCAGATAGTAAAAAATGTAGAAATTCCATTTAAAAAGCGAACAACATATATATATGTGTGTGTGTGTGTGTGTGTGTGTGTGTGTGTGTGTGTGTGTGTGTGTGTGTGTGTGTGTGTGTGTGTGTGTGTGTGTGTGTGTGTGTGTGTGTGTGTG
>NC_051420.1:23816299-23826299 GCF_015228065.2 Penaeus monodon | reverse complement strand
GGGGAAAGTTGAGCCGGGGCAGGAGGGAGAGGGAAAGATAGGGCGGGGCAGGGGCGGAGGGGGAAAGATGAGGGAAGGGACAGGGAGGGTTATCAGTAGAGGAATGAGGGCGTTGTCCCCGCACAGTCCATTATAAACAATTAACCGTGTGTACCCAGGGAGAGCGCGTGGTCGTCACTCGCGCCATAGAAACAGACCAGCGCCATGACTCGCTAACAGTCTTCATATTTTCTCTTTAATCTATTACATTTTAAAGATAAATATTCTTGTCGCAAGGATAGGAGTTACATCGAATTATGTGGTATCAAAAGATTCGGATCAAAGAGGCCGTACGGGTAGCAGCTCCTTATCTCGTTGTTTGGGCTGAGCTGTCGGTCCTCTTATCAGCCCAAGAAAGATAAGCCACTTCGCCCAGCCGAGAGCAGGTCAGTGCGAATGACCTTTTGGGGAATTAGTCATCGTAATAGCATATGTGGAAAGTTATCTGGAGGCTTCAGGGGGTATTGGAAAACAAATAATGGCAGGAGAGGATGGGACTTATTCTAATGTATTACCTATATCGTTACTTGTATTGTTGTCTGTTTGCATAGTTTGTCTCTATTTACATTGTTTATCGAATCAATGGGATCAATAAGGAAGTAGAAACAAAGTGATACTGAAGGGATTATGATATGGGTAAGCCTAAATCAGAATAGTACTTCCCGAGTTTCCGGGCCTCAAGAGGGGAAGGTGCACAGGTGGCACTGAAAGAGATAGGGTTTCACTATTACGCATCGTCACACGTACTTTCAGGCGTGCTTGGACCGAAGTAGTTAGGGAATAGAAATGGAAAGCTTTTAGAAAGTAAAACAATGCAAAAAAATGTTTACCAAACTTAGACATTTTGTGCGAGGGCCGTTCTGTTAGACGTGGATAGACCCACATTGGTCGTATTTTATCGAGGCCCCCTTTGGTCACATATTTCTTCACAATTGCATAGATTAAAAATGGCTGAATTGCTTAACTTGCTAAATCGTTTTCTTTTGTTATTTCACCCTTCTGATGTTATTATATATGATTTCACTTGCACGATTGTTTTATTGATTAATTCATTTATTTTTGTGATTTTCAATATTAGGCATTGTTTGATCACCAATTAACGCAATTTTATTATGTAAAGCATGTGCTTATATATAAGTGTCCTAAGCTTAAGATGGTGCATATACATATACATAGACCCTATTTGTTTAGGCCTACATATAAATTTATCTATGCATAGCGCGTTAACGTGTATGACTGAGCAATGCATGGTCACTGCTCATCAGCGACTCGTTGCAGATGAGTTCGAAAACGCGCGGTTTGAGCTACTGTATTATCTCATGACCCGTTGGAAAATGATGTGGGATTAGGGGAGGCAGTGTTGTATTTACTAAAGTTGACGCTCTGCCTAGCCCCTCTCCTCTCCGTCCGTTCCTTAAGGCGTTTAAGATCCTTAAACCGAGGGGGATTACGGAGCTTCCGGAAGTCATGTGAGAAGCTCATCAGAACTGAATCCTCGACCCCCGCCTCAATCCTCCCCTTACCCTGCCTCTCCTCCCCCCCCTCTTCTCTTGCCACTCCTTGCCCCCTTCTCTCCTACCTCTCCTCGCTCTCCCCTTGTTCTTTCCTCAGCTCCTGTTTCCCCTCACCTCGACCTCGACCCTCCTCTCCTCCCTTCCACCTCACCTCGCTCTCTCCTCACCCCTGCTTCTCCTCGCCTTCTCTTCTCCTCGCAGGCTCCTTTCCTCACCTCCTCTCCTACTGCATCTCCTCACCTCTTCCCCTCCTCCTGCCTCCCCTTGTCTCCTCCTGCCCTGCTTCCCCTCGCCTCCTCCTCTCCACATGCCTCTCCTCTTGCCTCTCCTCGCCTCCTCCTATCTTCCTGGCTGTCCTTGCCTCCTCCTCTCCTCCTCTCCTCGCCTCCTCCTCTCCTCTTGCCTCTCCTCGCCGCCTCCTGTCTTCCTGCCTGTCCTTGCCTCCTCTCCTCCTGCCTGTCCTCCCTCCCTCCTCTCCTCCCTCTCTCCTCTCCTCTCCTCTCTTGCCTCTCCTCTCCTCATCTTCTCCTCCTCCTCCTCTCCTCCTCTCCTCCTGTCTCTCCTTTTCTCCTCCCCTCTCTCTCCTTTCCTTCTTTCCTCTCTCCTTCTGCCTCCTTCCATCCTCGTCTCTACTCCTTCTTCCTCTCCCTCTCCTTCCCCCACCTTCCTAACAATCGGACTCTCGTCCGTCTCTCACCTTCCACTCCTCGCGTCGTCGTCTCTCCTCTCTCCTCCTCCTCCTCCTCCTCCTCCTCCTCCTCCTCCTCCTCCTCCTCCTCCTCCTCCTCCTCCTCCTCCTCCTGCTGCTGCTCCACTTCCTCCTCCTCTGCCTCCTGCCCCCCCCTCTCCCAGCCCGCTCCCTGTCGCTGTAAGGACTTTCCCAGCAACACTGCTTGTCAGAGGAAGATATCATTTTCATTTCGAAGTGGATCGAGTTACAGCCTGCGGAGGCAATGGCGGATGAAAGTATTTGTCTTATGAGAAACATTTCCGGATACCTAGACGTAGGCATAATTGAAAACGTAGATATTTTCAGACATGGAAACATACACCCGTGAATGCACGCTTTAGACTCGCATTTACACATTTGCACACACACAAACACGCAGGTCTACACTAATCTGCCATGCCAAGAGACGAATACGTCCTTACACCCTCACTGCTGTTACCACGAAAGGTGAAACCGCACCGCCGACCGCGTCCGTGGGGTGATTCGAACGAAGGACGAAGTGATCAGCTGTTCTTCGTTTTCTTCTACTTTTCTTTTCAGTTTTCTCAGTTTTTTATAATTTTCGTTTTTCTTCTGCTTCCTCCTCCTCCTCCTCATCATCATCATCATCATCATCATCTTCATCCTTCTTCATTTAGTTTATATTCATCACCTCCTCCTCTTTATTCTTTTCCAACTTATTAATTTTCTTCTTATCCCCGTTCTTCTTCCTCCCTTCTCAAAGAATGGATTGAAGCCCTTCTTCGCTCGATTAGGAAGCGCCTGCCGCTTCTCTCGGCCAGTTGGCGGGAAGCATTAAGAGCGTCGCCGTGATTAAAGTCCGTCCGAGGGAGAGCAGGCTAGGCAATTAAATGCTCCCCCTTCCTTCGAAGATCAGCTTGGCTCTTATTGCTAAATGGAAGACTTTTCTCTCCCTTCTTCCCTTTCCCCTTCCCCTCTTCCCCTTTCCCTCTTCCTCTCTCTTCCTCTCTCTCTCCCTCTCTCTCTCCCTCTCCTGCTCCCTCTCCTGCTCCCTCTCTCTTTTCCTCTCCCTCTCCTGTTCTCTCTCTCTTTTCCTCTCCCTCTCCTTTTTCCCGCTCTTTCCCTCTCCCTCCCTCTCCCTCTCTTTTCCTCTCCCTCTCTCTTTTCTTTTCCCTCCCTCTCCCCTCTCTCCTTTTCCTCTCCCCTCCTGTTCTCTCTCTCTTTTTCCCCTCCCTCCCCCCTGCTCCCTCTCCTTTTCCCCTCCTTCTGCTCCCCCTCTCTTTTCCTCTCCCCCTTCCCGTTCCCCCTCTCTTTTCCTCTCCCTCTCCTGCTCCCCCTTTTTTTCCCCCCTTCGCTCCCTCCCTTTTTCCCCCTCCCTCTCCTGTTCCCCCTCCCTTTCCCCCTCCCCCCCTCTCCCTCCCGGCCTAGTCTTTGTATTATTTTGGATTTATTGCTTAGGCCTATTCAACCGGCGGGAAATATATGATGATTGATAGTCTTTGCTGTTATGTTTGTCATAATGTTGATTATTATTATTATTATTATTATTATTATTATTATTATTATTATTACTTTTATTATTATTACTATTACTATTAATGTTATTTTTTTCTTTTTGTTTTAATATTATTATTGTTGTTGTTGTTGTTGTCGTTGCTGTTTTTATTGTTGTTACCATTTATCATTGTTATTTTATATTATTTTTATATTATTATTGTTATTATTAGTATTATCATTATCGTTACATCATTATATCATCATCATCATTATCATTATCATCGTCATCGTTATTATTTAATAATAATAGTAATGACAAGAATGATTATGTTTTGTCAATGATGTATGAATAATCAAAGTAGTAATAATATTGATAATAATAATAATAATGATGATGATGATGATGATCATATTAAAATGATTTTAGTGAAGATAATGATAATGATGATGATTATAGTCTTGATAATAACAGTAATTATGATAATAAACAGTTTTTTTAATGTGTGTCGCCAGTTCGTGTTCCGTGAGTTCCCCCGAGTCTGAGTATGATTTAGTCGTGTTGATTGCTCTTGCATTGAAACATTTGCACAGGGCATTTCCATATCAAATATCACACATATGTAGACCTAAATGGTGGCAAATTAGTATGCTCAGAAATGGGGATAAAAAGGGAAATTGTTGTCTGAATCATAGGGCTTGTGATCACGACATTAAAATGGTGAGAAAATAGTGCATAAAGGAATAAGATAGAAGGTAGAGAGAGAGAGAGAGAGAGAGAGAGAGAGAGAGAGAGAGAGAGAGAGAGAGAGAGAGAGAGAGAGAGAGAGAGAGAGAGAGAGAAAACAAAGAGGGAACAGACAGGGAAATATCATGGACTCGGGGCTAAAATCAATGGCTTCGCCCTGCACACGGCCCCCGGTGGGTTCGTGAGGGAAGCTGCTCAAAATGATGCTCCCGCGGTGGACCTGGAGAGAGAGGGGGAGGGAGAGAGACAGAGACAGAGACAGAGACAGAGACAGAGACAGAGAGAGGAAGAAGAGAGAGAAGAGAGAGAATGAGAGAGAGAGAGAGAGAGAGAGAGAGAGAGAGAGAAGGAAGAAGAGAGAGAGAGAGAGAGAGAGGACGAGAGAGAGAGAGAGAAGAAGAGAGAGGAAGAGAGAGAGACGAGAGAGAGAAGAGAAGGAGAGAGGAGAGAGAAGAGGGAGGAGAGAGAGAGATGAGGATGAGAGTAGAGAGAGAGGTAGAGAGAGCAGATGAGGAAGAGAGAGAGATGGAGAGAGAGAGAGTGAAGATACAAGAGAGACGATTGAGAGGGAGATAAGAAAGTAGAAGGAAGAGAAGATGTAGGAGAAGAGAGGATAGAGATGGAGGAAGAATTTAGCGGAGTATAGAGGAGAGAGTTCAAGAGAGAGGATAGTAACGAGAGTAGTTGTCAGGAGAAGTGAGGAGAGGAAAGCAAAAGAAATGATGATGATAGTACCAAGAGTCTAGTAGTTATGTATGGAACGCAATAGAGAGAGTAGTAGATGCCAAGCAGAAGAGCGAAAGTAGAGAAAGAGAAGTCAAGGCTAATCGCCAAGAGTTATTGAAGAAGGATGAGAGCATAGAGATGAAGGAAAGAGGAGAGAGAGAGGTAAGAGAGAGAGAGAGAGGAAAAATTATGAACAGATGAAGAGTGGAAATGGTGTCGGTAACGTCGAACTGATATGGTAGAAGGTAGTACGTTAGATAGAGGTATGATACAGTAGAGAGAGATAGAAGGAAGAAATAGAGTAGAAAATGTATGTACGGAACGAAAGATGAGGGAAAGAGGGTACGAGGAAGAAAGAGTATCGAGAGAATGAGGTAATTACACACGCATTGTTCGTACGAGAGGGGTACGGGAAGAAAAAGTAGAGTATGATGTAGTGGGAAAGAATAAGATGTATGAGAGAGATGTGAAGAGAAGTAGTGAGAGGAGAAGGAATTAATTATATGTATGACAGAGCTAAGGAGGAATAGAGAGGAGACATGACAGGAGAGAGAACAGTAGAGGAAGTTAGATAGGAGGCAGAAGTCTAATATGAGGGATTGACAAGAATGAGCCAAGGCACGCATATATGTATGTATAGATGTATGATGTTATGGAAGTTTACAAGAATATGACGCACAGGGGAGGGAGATAAGATGTGAATAGGAAGCTGAGATGTATGAGTAGGACAGTATTTTAGAGTGAGAGAGCGTAAGTAGTGTAAAGAAAGAGAGAGAGCAGATGAAGGGACAAGGATGGACTCAGGGTGACGAGAAAGGACGAGACTGGATACCTGAATATGCGCAACACAGATCGAATGTATGAGGGGAATGTGTTTTTAAATACGTTCAAGAATTGGAGAGATGAGTGACTAGATGTGCAAAATTGTATATGGAACAAAGACTAGAGAGTAGATTAGACGTAGGAATAGATAAGAGTATATCGAAAAAAGAGGTTTATGGATGGGGTAAGAAAGAGGACGTTTAAAGGGGATGAGGAGGATGGGTTAGAGGGACGCTCCATCTTTTTGAAAGATCTTGTATTAGTGAAGAGTCAGAATAGATTGGTAAGGTTGAGTGGTCACATGGGTGAACGAAAGTTAGCGGGACAACCGAGAGAGGATTTGGCTCTTGGGCATTTTTATGCAACATTTGCTCGCCATTTTGTGGTTAGGGCACAAAGGTTAGTAGAACAATTTGGTTGACCGTGTTCTTTTGTCTGGTGAAAAATACACGTGTCGAAGTGTCTTGAGGGTGATGTTGGAACAGATGTATTTGAGGCCGTATAAGCTAGATTATTTGATAGATGACAAGAATTACAATGTAAAATCTTTCACACGTCTTTCATGTATAATATCCAACGCCGGAAATTTTGCCCAACAGGTGTATTTTTTAGATCTTTGATAATGCACTACCATTTGGCGTTGAGATCTGCCCCAGATTACTTTTTACTCTCTGTTAGGGATGTGTCTAAAGTTAGTCTTGGAGAGTGTTTAAAAAAAAATTCTACATTTCTTCATCAAGTGTTGATGCGTTGAGAGTAGATTTATAGTACAGAAGAAATGGTTTGTCGAAAAAAAGATAGTATGCATTAAAAGATGAATTAAAAGCACTGTTTATTACTGATTCAAAATGAGACAGAATGACGAGCAGAGGATGTCAAGGCAGTGATTAGAGATGAAATGGTAGCATTTCGATCTGTAAATGGAAAGCAAAAGGTTAGGAGGTTTAACGGAAGATGGAGGCAGATGAGAGGTAGATGAGTTGAGGGTTTAAACACAAAATTGATAATAAGTCAGTGAAATTTAAGTAAATAATCTGGAGTTCATGTGTAGAAGTAAAAGAAGATAAGCGAAGAGTAGGCTAGAATAGTCCTCGAATTTTGGGAAAGATGGCTCTCCAATTCAATAGTACATGAGAAGAAGAGAGAGAACCGACGCGTTTTAGAGCTATAAGCTGCAAAAAGGGAAACGATTGACTGTGACTCCAATTTAAAATTCATATTGGAACCGGGTACCGTTCTACTAGATAAGTACTAGAGAGCGTTTGCCAACTCAAGTTTCAGTAACGCTGGTTCCAGAAGCCCAGGAGCTCTCTACTGTCTGTGTAGGAGAAAGCAGTAAAACCTATAATATTTAGGCAAAGACGGACAGCAGGCACGCGAGAGGCGAACCACCGCCCCAACAGAGAGTTAGTATGATGATGTGATTAGTGAGGGATATTCGAGATGGAGCAGAGAGATCGAGAAATAGGAAATAGAAGAAGAAGAGCAAACAGGGGAACGGCACATGAGTAAGAGATGAGTATGATGGAGTATGGTTGTAGGAGTGTAAAGCAGAGAGAGAGAGAAGTAGGAGGGAGTAAGACATTGATGAAAGAAGGAGGGAGAGGGACGAGTAGATACGCCTAGAAATTGCTTATTTTCAAATAATATTTTATTTGCGTATGCTTAGAGATGTACGAGTAGTTAATGTAGTAGAAGAAATTGCGACTATTTCTACAAGCATTATTTCTGTTGGTTAGTTTCTTCTCGGGTGAATTTGAATTTATTCTAAAACCTATAATGTGACATACTGTCGTATAAAATGTGAAGAAGTTCAGAGCTTATTATGAGGATTTTTTTTCGAATGTTGGAAGAAATCTTAGAGTGACCGGTGGAAAGAGCATTGGGATATTCCAATGGATTGCATTCTCCAACAAGCTTTCCAGTTCAACTCTGGGTACATGGCGTAGAAGGGACCTTGGGAGGGAGCAATGTCCAGAAAGATGCCAGAGGAGATGGGGAGTTACGATAAGTTACCGGTGAAAAGACGCATGAAGCACGGCTAGGGAGGTTTCACGGGTTGGAAATTGCTATGACGAGAGCGCGGAAGAATAATGGGTAAAGACGATCAGAAGGACAGAAGGGATTTTTTTCAAAGAGATTGATATTGAGTGATATGAAGTAATGATTCGCAAGAGTTTATAATCAGTGAGATGGAGAGGAAATGATTTACCCTCTATACATAACGATATAGGTGAGAGCCACTTATGCAAGTGTCATCGTAGAAGATAACAATGGTAATGGATATTAAGGTATTATAATATTAATACCTAGAACATCATAAAACTACATTCACGATCGTTGGGGGGTGCACCAAGCTCAGATTCTGAAGATAAAGATTGTTGTGGCCTGCAAGCGCTTTATTTTACCAGAAAATACAAATACAGACACAGAGAGAGAGAGAGGCAACAACACACACAGCCTCTCGTTGAATTCGTTAGGGAGAGAAATGCTAGGGCTGTTGAGTCGAAGCAAAACAATATGAATTCCAAGGGCGGTGCTTCACGTGCCGCAAGATAGGAGTGGAGAAATGCTCGGCCTGAGCAAGAAATGCAGTCACGATGTAGTGTTGTCTTATGGTCAAATTTGTTGTATAAATAAGTCAGGCAAGGAAGAAACGTATTTTTATGATGAAGGTTTAATGAATACTGGGTACTGAAGAAAAAAAGTGAATGAGGATTTACGCCTGGGCTATATAAGGAGGGACACTTTATGGGGAAAGACATTTTTAAGAGATGAGATGAAGATGAATTGAAGATTAGCTCCCTGGTTTAACTGCACCTGTATGGTCAAGCTTTTGTTACCTTGGATAGACGCATAACATTATTTGAATGATGTATGTACAAAATTAAGTTTTGAACAATGATTACATCTTCATATAGGATTTAGTGATAAAATAATCCGATCTTAGTTATTAGTTGTAAGTTTACCTCCTTTATTTAACCAGACTGCTGGCTACGCAGCAGAAATGGAAAGCGTGTATAAGAGACAGTTTGATGCATAGCATAACATTGGTAGTAAGGTGGGAGTAATTACATTTGATTGTAGGCATTATAAATTATTAGTGATAAGTGCTATATCACTTAAAGGGAAAGGAACAATTACACATCCCATTATCTAACTCATTTTGCCACGAGAGCCGGCATACAATTTGGCTGGGAAGGTATTGGTTACATTTCATAATCGGCCATTCAAATTTAGAATACAAATAGTAATAAAGTTTATAAAGATGATAATGAAATAGTTGCATAGTATCTCCGTAACCCATGTTAGTTGTATGAAAGGCTGTAGACACATGACACAAATGAGATATAATGTACAGTGTTCGCTTATATTCTTCATTACACAGTTTAACACTTGATGTTTTTCTTCGACAGGTCAGTACATTACTCGTATCCGACCTGCCATTACAATCTAATATCCAAGCCTTGTTCTTTGTTTTTTTATAAATAAAGGATGAACGATATCTTGGCGTAATGGGGTAAGTGCTTTGTGGACAGCTCTCAGGGCCGGTTGAGAATTAATCATTTCAGAGTCAGTCCTCTTTGAAGAAAGTTTAATGATGGGTGTGAAATCCTAGCAAGAGATGCTTTCAAGATATTATATCCACACTTTTGCTTATTATCATATTACTTGCTAGCGATGCAAACATGATCATACCTAAACGGGGATTCCCTGGTGTCATTTGCAATATACCCGCACCTTTGGCTAAGGGTGTTTCAGAACCTGAAGAGCATCTGCGAACGCAGCTTGATTTAATAGAATCGGTAGCCATGAGTATTTCCTGCCAACTCAGTTTGCCGTAGTGATAAGCCCAATATGAACCCTCCTACAATCCTGGTGCTGCAAAAATGTTGTATTTTATATACATCAAAAGTGCATCTTTTCTGCTCCCGACTCTAGGATCCGTCAGTGTTAGCATTCATA
>NC_051420.1:23806299-23811299 GCF_015228065.2 Penaeus monodon | reverse complement strand
ATTTCACACATCATTAAAACTTTCTTCAAAAGGACTTGACTGAGATGATTAATTCTCAACGCCCTGAGAGCTGTACCACAAAGCACTATGACCCATTTACGCAAGATTCGTTCATCTTTGATTTATAAAAAACAAGAACAAGGCTTGGATATAGATTGTAATGGCAGGTCGGTACAGTAATGTACTGACCTGTCGAAGAAACTAAGTGTAAACTGTGTAATGAAGAATATAAGCGAACACTTGTACATTATATCTCATGTTCATGTGTTACAGCCTTTCAGACCAACTAACATGGGTTACGGAGAACTATGTAACTATTCATATCATCTTAGAAGATATACTTATATTGTATCCTAAATTGGAATGGCCGCATATGAAATGTACCAATACCTTCCCACGCCCCAAATTGTATGCCGGCGTGGCAAATGAGTAGATAAT
Source organism: Penaeus monodon (assembly GCF_015228065.2). Classification (NCBI taxonomy): domain Eukaryota; kingdom Metazoa; phylum Arthropoda; class Malacostraca; order Decapoda; family Penaeidae; genus Penaeus; species Penaeus monodon. The sequence goes on along the minus strand of NC_051420.1, from coordinate 23,810,861 downwards.
GGACTGTGTAATTGTTCCTTTCCTTTAAGTGATATAGCACTTATCATAATAATGTTATAGCCTAAAATTCAAATGTAATACCATTATACAATGCTATGGCTATGCATCAAATGTATCACAGCTTGTCCACGTCTGTGCAGTTAGCCAGGTTGGTAAATAAAGGAGTAAACTAAACTAAAACTGATCGGATTATTTTATCACTAATCTATATGAAGATGTAATCATGTTTCAAACTTAATTTGTTACATAACATCATCAAATAATGTTATGGGTATATGCCAAGTGTAACAAAGCTTGACCATACAGGTGCAGTTAACCAGGGAGGTAACTCAATTAACTTAACTTTAAAAATGTGTCATAAAGTGTCCCTTATAGGCAGTAAAATCTCATATTTTTTAGTACCAGATTCATTAAAACTTTCTCATAAAAAACGTTTCTTCTGCTGACTATTTTATACAAAATTTGAGATAATGCAACACTACGTGGATTCTTGCTCAGGTCTAGCATCCAGCACTATCTTGCAGAGCACGTAGTAAGCACGCCCTGGAATTCATATTGTTTTGCTTGACTCAAAGCAGCATTTAATGATTCATACGGAGGTGTGTGTGTGTGTGTGTGTGTGTATTTGTATTCTGGTAAAAAAAAGAGCTTGCAGGCCAACATCTTAATCTTCAGATCTGAGCTTGGTGCACCCGAAGATCGAGTGCTTAGTTTATGATGTTTAGGATATTGATATATATCAGATACCTTAATGAATCATTACTTGTTATGTACATGACACTTGCATAAGGGCTTCACCTATATATAATGTTAGAGGGTAATATTCTCTCATCAGATATAATTGAATAGTAATACTAATTAATCTCTTGAAAAAAATCCTCTTGTCTTGATGATTTACCAATATCTCGGAAGAATTCCAACTGAAATCAGAGTTTCACGTAACTTTCCGTAATCCCATGGCACTGGAGCTCCCAAGGCTACGCAGTGACCCAGAGTTGAACTGGAAGCTTGTGGAAGAATGAATCCATGGAATTATCCCTAATGTTCCCCGGTCATCTAAGATTATCAACATGAGAACACAATCATAAGAGAAATCTATTTACGACGTATTACCATTATAGTTTAGTATAATCAAATCACGAGAAGAAACAAACACACAGAAATAAGCGTAGAAACTATGAAATACTAAAAAGAAAAAGAAGAAAAAAAATATTATGAAAATAAGCAAGGTCCCTCAAGGGACAGCTTCTCCCCTTTATAAGTGTACAGTGTTAAGCCACAACCATAAAATATAGCGTCCCTGTTGTTACTATCATTGATCTGGACAAGGAACAAAGTGGGCTGTGTCCGCGTAATATATAAGGTTTATGTTCTCAACAAGACAGAAGAAGAGCTCCTGGGTGGACCAGCGCTACGAAATTGAGTTGGCAAACGCTCTCTAGATACTAGAAACGGTTACCGGTTCCAATATGAATAAATTGGAGTACAGTCAATGTTCCTTTTGCAGTATAGCTTCTAAAACAGCGTCGGAGTACTATTGATGAGAGAGCCATCTTTCCCAAAATCGAGGAACTATGTAGCCATTGCATCTTCTATAACAGAATGCAAGATTATATATTAAATTTTTCAGTAGATAAATGGTTAAACCAATCTAATACCAGCATGTTAAACCAACTTGCATGACAGACGAAACGACTTAAATCACGCGAACTGGATCGATTTGAATCAGAGTATAAACAGGCTTTTAATTCACTTTTAATAGCATATATCTTTTTTCACAATACATTTCTTTTTACTATAAATCTCTCAATGCATCACAACTTGATGAAGAAATGGAATTTTTTTATAACACTCTCCAAGAAACTTTAGACACAATCCCTAACAGAGATGTAAAAGTAATCATGGGAGATCTCAACGCCAAAGTAGGCAATAAAGATCTAAAAAATGACACCTGTGGAAAATTCGGCTTTTGGAGATATAAATGAAAGAGGTGAAGATTTTATTGAATTCTGTAGTACAAATAATCTAGTTATAGCCAATACATTGTTCCAACATCACCCAAGACACTTGTACACGTGGATTTCACCAGACAAAAGAACACGCAACCAAATTGACTACCTTGTGCTGAACCAAAAATGGAAAACGTTGCAAAAACAATGCCACGACCAGACCTGGTGCCGACTGCAACAGTGACCCCCCAACTCCTAACTATCGACTTTCAAATAAGACTCAAAAAGATGGAGCGTCCAACACCACCTCTAAAGCTCGACTACAAAACTTTTGATAACAATTACAGAATTACAGTGTCCAACAAATTTGAAGTACTCAATCAATGTGAAGATGATTAAACACCAAATGAGTTGGGGGAAGAAGGGAAAAGAACTCTTGCTGAGCACTGCTTAAAAAACTATCGCCAAAAAGAAAAAGACAAATTCCCCCTGGTATCTGAAAAAAACACTAAGTGAAATTGAAACAAGAAGATGCCTAAATCAAGGGTATAAATAATCCAGTTGAAGAAGTAAATTACAAAAAAAAAATACAAAATTCAAAAATTATTGCGACGAGATAAGGAAAAATATTTAAATTAACATTGCCAGAGAATTGAAACTGTTCTATCAATAAGAACTAAAGAACTCTACCAAGGAGTACAAAACATCACACGAAAATTTAAACCTACAATGGACACTATCAAAACTGAAGATGGACTTGTTTTATGTGATGGAAAAGAAGTCAAAGATAGATGGAATCAATATTGTTCCAACCTATACAAAAAGAATAAAGATCTAACAACAACATTAATTAGACTCAAAGACAGCGAAGATGAACCACCGCCACTGCTAGACGAAGTTATAAAAGCCATAAAAGAATTAAAGAATAACAAGAGCCCCGGAATAGATGAAATAACAGCAGAACTAATCAAGAATGCTGGCGAAAGTGTTGAATACTTCTACAAACTTTTTACAAAATATGGAAATGAAAGAAGATGGCCAGATGACTGGGTAAAATCAGTCTTTACTCCCATACCTAAAAAGGTGACGCACTCCAATGCAACAATAACAGGACAATTGTATCAATAAGTCACAGCAGCAAAATTTTGTTGAAAATTATTGCTGAAAGAATGAAGTTGAAGTTAAGAAATTGCAGACGAACAAGCAGGTTTTCGCTCTGGAAAAGGTACCAGAAACCAGATTCTAAATCTGAAATTGATCATAGAGAAAAACAGAGAACATCAGAAAGACCTATACCTGTGTTTCATCAATTACTTGAAAGCTTTTAATACTGTTGATCACGATATCCTCTGGAATAACATGAACGATATGAAGTTTCCAAAACACCATCCAACTAATAAAAGCCATGTATGACCAACAACAAGCAAATGTAAGAACCACTTATGGGTTTTAAAAAATGGTTCGAAGTCAAACAAGGAGTGGGGACAGGGTTGCATTCTGTCTCCGCACCTCTTTAACATATATTCTGAAACAATTATGAGAAGTGCTCTAGAGAATTTTGAAGGAACTGTAGATGTTGGAGGATACAAAATATCAAATCTAAGGTACGCCGATGATATAGTTTTAATTGCCAGCAGTATCACTGAACTACAGCAACTACTAGATAAAGTTAGAGAAGTAAGCGAAAAGGGTGGCTTGTTTCTTAATGCCAAGAAAACTAAGATCATGAAGATTCAAAGATAACCGGCAATGAACAATGATGAACATGTTACAATCAATGGAATGGTTGTGTAAAATGTGAAAGAGTTCACTTATCTTGGAGCTGTTTTAACTAATACATATGATGATTCACCGGAGATAAAAAGAAGAATTACCATTGCCAAAAACGCCCCAGTTGCTCTCAAAAACATCTGGAAAAACCAAAGCATTACCTTACGGACAAAGCTGAGGTTATTGAACTCATTAGTTTTCCCAAATTTCATCATATTTGGGTTTTTGAGTGTTGGGTGCTGAAGAAGATAGACAAGAAAAAAATCAATAGTTTTGAAATGTGGTGTTACAGACGAGTACTACGTATTAACTGGACAGAGAAGAAAACGAATGATGAAGTGCTGAGAAAAATAAATTGTAAAGACCGGCTGTTGGACATCTTGAACAAAAGGAAATTAAAGTTATTTTTTCATGTGATGAGAATAAAAGTATTGAGAAAAACTTGCTGACAGGGATGGTGGGAGGAAAAAGAGGAAGAGGCAAACCGAAGACAAAACTGAGCGACAACTCAAAGATATTTGCGGGCTGTCGATGGTACAAGTGGAAAGAAAAGCGCAAGATCGAGTTGAGTGGCGGAGGATGGAGGAGAGGTCCACGGCTGCTCAAACATGAGCATACCGTTATTGATGATGATTGTAGATTACACTATAGATACGAAATATATGTGTTGTCCAGTAAAGCTATACTGTTATAGAAAAAAAATGTTTTAATGACGGTAATATAGCATAACTCCACTGATGCATAAAGTATAACAAATTTCATGTTAATATCCATTTCGCTCATCCTTTCCGTCCGTAGAATCTCTCTCTCTTTCTCTCTCTCTCTCTCTCTCTCTCTCTCTCT
>NC_051420.1:23802777-23806199 GCF_015228065.2 Penaeus monodon | reverse complement strand
TATAAAAAAATGGTGTGTGGGGCGTGCGTGCGTGCGTGCGCGCGCGATTGTGTGTGTGTGTGTGTGTATGTGTTATCTTTAAAAACCCGGACTGTGTGCCCGTTGTTCGTCCCCGAGAACAAAAGGTGGCTCTCTCTTTCTCTCTGTCTCTCTCTTTCTCTGTCTCTTTCTCTCTCTGTCTCTGTCTTTTTCTCTCTCTGTCTCTCTCTCTTTCTCTCTCTGTCTCTCTTTCTTTCTCTCTCTTCTCTTTCTTTCTCTCTCTCTCTCTCCTCTCTCTCTTCCCCCTCTCTCCTCTCTCTTCCCCTCTCTCTCTCTCTCTCTCTCTCTCTCTCTCTCTCTCTCTCTCTCTCTCTCCTCTTCTCTCTCTCTCTCTCTCTCCTTTCACTCGCAATTGTTTCGTATTTTCACTAGGTATATATTCATGACAATATACCAATGCAAAATGAAAGCGAATTATATATATATATGTGTGTGTGCGTGCGTGCGTGCGTGCGCGCGCGATTGTGTGTGTGTGTGTGTGTGTATGTGTTATCTTTAAAAACCCGGACTGTGTGCCCGTTGTTCGTCCCCGAGAACAAAAGGTGGCTGGGGAGAAATGTGAGACTTGCGACACGTTCGGATGAATGCGAATTACACCTCGCACAAACGCGCGCGCCCTCCTGCAACGCCACTTCATCACGGGGGAGTTTGTATTGTGTATTCTTTTGCAAATGTCATCTCGTAGGGGAGACCATTTGATTGTGCATACACACACACACGCTCGTATATAGGCCTCGGTGTGTACATGTCTGTTTTTCTCAGTGCATATCTTTGTCCATGTATTTGTGTTTATCTAATTGTTGTTTGCTTACTTTGGCCGCATTAGGTTGTTATTTTTATTTCATTCTTCCTTTTTTTCAAATATATAAAATGCACAACTGGTTAGTAACTCCACACAGTCTTATTTTCAAACACTTGATACCATAGGCGATCATAAAGTGTCTTCAGAAGGGACATTGTCACTGAATTAGCCTGAGTAAGGTCAAAGATCAGGCTGCTCTTTGGGTCACGGGAGGGGGAACACAGTCGTTGTGAGCGATACGGCATCGAGCCGAGTGGTAGTTTAATGTGTCAGATCTCAGTTAGGAAATAACTGAGGGCTTAAAGAGACATCGTAAGAATATGTTATAAAGTATAAATAAATTCTATGACATCGACTATTTTCCAAGAGCGATGTGCATGCCTTGTTCGCGGACAGCTTTATTTGTATGTGTCATATTTCTAGACTTAAGATTTACCCATATGGAGGCTAAAAGTATAACAGAAAAGGAGACTATATACAGAAGAAGTTTATTGCATTATTTTATGAATGGAAATATCGTACACATACTTTGAGCATTAGACTAAAGAAAGCGATCTATATACAGCCTATAAGCACGGCTCATTAATGAGCTGAATTATATGTTTATATTTCTTCATGTCATGGTTTCATTTTCGAACCCGCGTTATTTGAGCTGAGTTAAGACCAGGGATTATGTCTCACAGCTCCCAGGCATTTCTATAGAGATTTCGCACAAGTTTTAAAAATATAAATAGCGCCTTACTCCAGTCTGTCATACGTAGACAAAATCAATGAGTGGAGAGAGAGAACGAAAAAGAGAAAAAGAACAGACAGACAGAAAGGAAAGTAAAGTGAAAGAAGTAGAGGAGTGAAGATTGGTGGCGAGAAGAAGAAATAGTTAAATAGAAGACGGAGAGATACGAAGCATTTAGAGAGGCAAATGAGAATAGTTAAATAATCAAGAAAATGCTAATGGATATGTTGTGAAAGACGGGAAGAAAGATGGATGAACGTGAAGCTCAAGACTTCAGGGTGGCAGGAAAAGGGTACAAGGACGACCTGAAAAAGATTGAAGGGTGAATACAAGGGAAAAAAGGATGAATAGATAGTAACAATGATAAAAGAAAGGTGAAATTGCACAGATAGAGGAACAAAGGTCGAATGAGACTGGATGATGGGATTGGCGATTGCAAGACTGATAAATAAAGGGCTGGAAAGGCTTGAACAATAGGGGAGGTTTGGTCGCCCTGATTATTAGAACTGAATACATTTAAACTTCATCATTTGGAGCTGAACCATAGCGCACCGATTCCTTGAACATAGAACTGAAAGACGCTGGATAGACTAAACATTCATGCTTAATATACTGTTAACCTTCTCAGACATAAGCTAGCATTAGACATTTCTTATTAATCTTATATAAAGACGCCGCTTGATATTAAATCTTCATAAAAATGAAAGTAGGCTTAAATAAGGAAATGTAAAGTAACAAAATATTAACACTGATACGTGCTTGATACTTGACATTAGTTGTAGTTTGATAATGGTTGCAGTAGTGTTGGTAAAGATAAAGGCAATGCCGCTAGGAAATCACCTGGAAGTTCTCCAGTCATGTGACGGCAGAGCTAGGAAAAAAATGAGGAGGGTAACCTATAAGCCGATCACATTATGGAGAGAGTAATGGAGGCAAAAAAGGAGAGAGAAAGAGTGAAAGTAAATAAATGATTGTAAATATAAAAGAAATTAGTGAGGAAATGAAGAAAAGAAGGAAGACAGGGGAGAGAGGATGTAGAGATCAGAGGTTAGACTATCGGGCGCCATCGCCCACCAGAGGTTTGTTAGGTTAATTTTTTGATAAGCGTCATATTAAAGGGCGGGGTAGGGGGAAGTAGATGAGGGTAGACTAGGGGTTGTGTGGACAGGGTTGGAGGGGGGGAAGGGGAAAGAATGGGGGAGTCATAATAACTAAATTATGTGAAAATTAAACAGAAAGAACCAGAGGAAGTGTGTGGGGGTAGAAGGAGTTAGAATGAATATGATAATAAGTACTAATGTTGCAAAAGCCTGTACAATAGACAGGTACAAGAAAATTTCCTAATAAGTAAGAAAGCGAAACGTTTCAACTTGGAAACTTCGGACACATCCGAAGTTGGACACATCCGTCGTGGTCAGTTACTCAGCGTCCTCCCTTTGCTCTTGGTCAGCTGCACGATCGGTCAGTAGTGTCATCAAATTCTCACAAAAGTGATTAAGTCATGATTTTCCATCATCATCATCATCATCAGCATCAGCATCAGCATCGTGGTCGTCATCATGCCCACCCTTTCGCAACTCACCATTTCCTCAAAATACGGCGCGTGACGTTCGAGACACAGCGGATTTCAACTGTAAACAAAAGAGCCATTGGTGCGTCTCTCTCTCCCTCTTTCTCTCCCTCTACCTCTACCTCTACCTCTACCTATCTTCCTCACCCTGCCTCTCCTCCCTCTCCCCCCTCCTTTCTAACTTTCCTTCCTCCCTCCTTCCCTCTCTCCCTCCCTCCCTCCCTTCCTCCCTCCCTTCTTCCTCTCCTTCCCTCTCTCCGTTTCTTCCTCTCCTTCTC
>NC_051420.1:23782777-23795277 GCF_015228065.2 Penaeus monodon | reverse complement strand
GAGAGAGAGAGAGAGAGAGAGAGAGAGAGAGAGAGAGAGAGAGAGAGAGAGAGAAGAGAGAGAGAGAGAGAGAGAGAAGAGAGGAGAGAGAGAGAAGGGGAGAGGTAGGAGGGGAGGGGAAGTAGGAGGGGGAGGGGGAGGGGAAGGGGGTAGGGGAGGAGAGTGAGGGGAGGTAGGGAGATAGAAGGTAAAGGGGAGGTAGGGAGAGGTAGGGGATGGGAGGTAGGGAGTGGGAGAAGGAAGAGAGAGGGAGAAGGAGGGGGAGGTAGGGAGAGGGAGAAGTAGGGGGGGTAGGGAGAGGGAGAAGTAAGGGGGTAGGGAGAGGGAGAAGTAGGGGGAGGTAGAGAGGAGGGGAGGGGAGTAGGGAGATGAGGGGAGGTAGGGGAGAGAGAGGGAGGAGGGAGGTAGGGAGAGGGAGAAGAGGGGGTGGGAGGGGGGTAGGAGAGAGAGGAGAGTGGAGGGGAGGTAAGGGAGGAGGGGGAGGGGAGGGGAGGTAGAGAGAAAGAGAGAGTGGGAGTGGGAGATAGGGATAAAGAGAGAGAGGGGGGAGGGGGAGGTAGGGAGAGAGGGAGAGGGAGGGAGAGTGAGAGAGAGAGTGAGAGAGAGAGTGAGAGAGAGAGGGAGAAGAGAGTGAGAGAGAGAGAGAGAGAGAGAGAGAGAAGAGAGGGGGGGAGGGAAAAATAAAGAGAGAGAGAAGATGGAGGAGAGAAGATGGAGAGAGAGAGAGAGTGAGGGAGATGGAGAGAGAGAAAGAGAGAGAGAGAGAGAGAGATAGGAGAGAGAGGAGGAGAGAGAGATGGAGAGAGAGAGAGAGAGAGAGATGAGAGAGAGAGAGAGAGAGAGAGAGATTGAGAGAGGAGAGATAAGAGAGGAGAGATATGGAGAGAGAGAGAGAGGAATGGAGACAGAGAGAGAGAGAGGAGATGGAGAGAGAGAGAGCGAGGGATGGAGAGGAGAGAGAGAGAGATGGAGAGAGAGAGAGAGAGAGATGTATAGAAGAGAGAGAGGAGAGAGGAGAGAGAGAGAGATAGAGAGAGAGAGAGAGAGAGAGAGAGAGAGAAAGGTGGAGAGAGAGAAAGATGGAGAGAGAGAAAGATGGAGAGAGAGAGAGAGAGAGAGAGAGAGAGAGAGTGTGTGTGTGTTACAGACACACTCGCTGTTGCTAAAACATCAGGTCAGTGGCGACACTTGTAACCAAAACAAACATGGGGAAATGTAAATGTGTTTCAAACTTTGCCAATGACTGGTTTAACAACCACCCCCGTGTATACTTTATCCAGTTATTGTGTTATATTTTCAGACATGAGCACGTGTAGTGTTTTCAGACGTTTTGTCATTTTCCGAATACGCAGCCACAAATCCCCGAGACGTCAGGGGTCCACGCCCTTGTTGGAATAAAATGAAAACGCCATGAACATGTAAACTGGGTTTTTAATATGTAAAGGGTACGCTCTACGACAAAGCATCTCTACATGCTATTTCCAAGAAAACATATTCATACATATCTCGCAAAACTTGGATAAAAAAAGAAAAAAATGCCTATCGCTCAGGCTGTAGCAGCAGAACGATACCCAAAACACAATTTCCTTTTCTTCGTATCTCCGAATACATAACAAAAATTCCCACGAGTCATTCTCGCACCACGAACATCATCAAAATCAGACGCTCTAATAGCACTCTGCTCGGATCTGCACTCGTCCACTTCACTCAGAGTAATACGTGGCCGAGCATGCCCTTGGTGACGCTCGGGGGAGGAGAGCATGACGCTGGCTCTGCTCTCACTGTGTTTGGGTTTTCTTTTACCTTTTCCTCTTTTTTTTCTCCTAACATTAGACCTTCTATCCAGCTCTATCTTGAGCTGTTAGGAATCTAGATCGGGAATGTAGCGAAAACATGTAAAATACCACATATCAGAAGGGAAATGTGTTTGTTTGTTTTTCCTTTTATCATTTCTTCTTCTCTTTTTCTAACACTAAACCTAGCTCGCTCTATCTCCCGTTTCTAGGACGCTAGGTGCGGGATGTATTACAAACAAAAAAACTATATTACCACACGCCAGATGGAAGCGAGACGAAGCTCTTTGGCATTGGGATGGACTGTGTTCTGGAGAAAACACTGGTAATGTGATTTGGGAGTGAGGATGTAATCCTGAATTTATTACTCAATTTTCCTTTGTAAACGTGAAGGAATGTTGAACGTGAAGCAGAAGGGGGAGAGGGAGAACGGGAAAGAGGGAAGGAAGGAAGGAGGAGATAGGGAGAGAGAGGGTTAAAAAGGAAGGGAGGGAAGGAGGAAAAGGAAGATGTGAGGAAGGAAGGGAGGGAGGAAGATAGTAGTGTTAGGGAGGGGAAGGGAAAGAAGAGTGGAAGGGGAAGGGGGAGCGAGGAGAGAAGGGATTGGAAGAGGAGAGAAGAGATAGAATGAGAGAGCGGGAGGATATCGTAGACGATGAGGCAGCCATGACTTGCGGTCACAACAGATTGTGTAACAGCAGAAAACTTGCCCGAGGCACAGAGACGGCCTTCAGGATACCCTAACCTGACATTTCACACTCGAGAAGCACTTGGGATGTGTGGCGTACTCTGCATTGGCTCAGTCGTCTCGTATTCTCCCTGCATGGTCGTTGACGCTTTCCCTATGGTGTGATGCGCACACATGCACCCGCACGCACGTACACTAACACACACTTGCGCATACGCGCATACACATATATATACTTACATGCACATCCTAGTTACATTAAATTTATTAAATCGCGAGAAAATGTTTTTTTGAAACAATATCATACATTTTCAACGAATCGTTTCACTGTTTGATGTTTTAGTGCAGGACTTTATTTCATCCAATCCCCCAAGCTCCCTTGCGTCTCTCCCTCTCTTCCCCCCCTTTGCCCTTTTCCTCTCCCTTCCTTCTTCCTCTCTTTCCTCACTTTGCCCCTTTCCTCTTTCATTCTTTCTCCCTCTCTTTCTTCGCACACCTTCCTCTCTCTTCCTTTTTCCTCTCTCTTTTCACCCCCTTCCTTTTCCTTCTTCCTCTCTTTTCCTTCCACCCATCTTCGCTTTCCATATCATTCTTGCCTACTTTCCTTCACCCCCCTATCCTCTCTTCATTCCCTCTTCTCTCTTTTCTTTTCTTCACCCCTCCTTTCTCTCCCATCCGTCTTCCTCTCTTTCTTCACCCCCTTAATCTCTCATCCGTCTTCCTCTCTTTCCTCAAGAGAGGAAGACAAAAAATATCAAACTCGCCACGAACAAACTCTTTAACAAACTTAATCCACGAGTTCTCACGGCTGATCGCTGAGAGTCCCACTTCCTGTCGTTCCGCTCGGTTCTCTCTCTCTCTCTCTCCCTCTCCATCTCTCTCTCTCTCTCTCTCTCTATCTCTCATCCTCTCTCTCTCTCCTCGTCTCACCTCTCTCTTCTGAAGGTCCAAGCATCCTCCACTCGTAGTCACCTCTCCGCCTCCTCAAAGTCTCTCTCATCCTGCCTCCTCCTCTTCCCTCTCTCCTCTCTCCTCTCTCTCTCGTCTCCTCGCCCCCCCCCCCCCCCCCCTCCATCAGCATCATCTCCTCCCTATCCTCTCTTCTCTCGCTCTCTCTATCTATCTCCCTCCATCGCTCTCTCTCTCTCTCTCGTTTCTCTCTCTCTCTCAAGTCCTCTCTTCTCTCTCTCTCCCTCTCTCTCTCTCTCCGGTATCTCTCCACCTTCTCTCATCCTGTCTCGTCTGTCTCCTCTCTCTCTCTCTCTCTCACCTCTCCATCTCTCTCTAATCTCCTCTCTCTCTCATCCTCTCTCTCTCCCATCCATCCCCTCGGTCTCCTTCTCTCCTCTCTCTCTCTCAGTCTCTCTCGCCATCTCTCTCGTTCTCCATCTCTCTCCTCGTCCTCTCTCCATCCTCTCTCTCTCTTCTCTCCAAATATCTCTCTCTCTCTCTCTCTCTCTCTCTTTTCTCTCTTCATCCATCTCTCCTCTCTCTCTCTCCCATCTCTCTCTCGTCTCTCTCCAAATCTCTCTCTCCCCCTCTCATCCCTCCCCATCTCTCCTCTTCTCTCTATCGTCCTCTCTCTCGCTCTCATTCTCCGGTCCTCATCGAGTCTCTCTCTCCTCCATCTCTTCCCTCCTCCTCTCTCATCTCTCCTCTCTCTCCCTCTCTTCTCGCTCTCACTCTCTTCTCCTCCTTCTTCTATCTCGTCTCTCTCTCTCCGTCCTCCTCTTCTAATCCTCCCTCAATCTCTCTCTCTCTCGTTCTCTCTCTCTCTCCGTCTCTCTCTCTCTCTCCTCCCTCACCTCTCCTCCTCGCTCCTCCAATCTCCCTCGTCCTCTCCTTATCATCGACTCCGCTCTCCTCTCTCCCACTCTAAATCTCATCTCATCACGTCAGTTCTCTCTCCTCTCCGGGATCTCGTCTCCCACCTCTTCCGCGACCTCTCTTCTCGGTCTCCGTCTCTCGATCCATCTCTCTCTCTCTCTAAATCTCTATCTCTCTCTCTCTCTCTGCCATCTCTCTCTATCTCTCTCCTCCTCTCATCCTCTTCCTCTCTCTCGTCTCTCGTCCGTAGTCCTCTCTCTCTCTCTCGTCCTCTCTCTCTTCTCTCTCTCTCATCCTCCTCCCTATCCATCTCCTCTCTACTATCTATCTCTCTCTCTTTTCCCGTCCCTCCCCCCCACCCTCCCCCCCCCCTCTCTCTCTCTCTCTCCTCTCAAGTCTCCCAAGACTCTCTCCTCCTTCCTCTCTCTCTCGTCTCTCAGTCGTCGGCCCCATCTCTCTCTCCGCTCTCTCCTCCTTCTCTCTCTCCCATCCCTCGCTCACTCTCTCGCACCGCTCTCTTCTCTCCTCTCATCTCCTCTCTCCTCTCCCTCTCGTCATCTCTCCCTCTCACTCTCCCGCTCCTCGCTCCTCCTCTCTTACCTCTCTCTCTCTCTCCCTCCCTCTCTCTCTCCCTCCCTTCCCTTCCTCTCTCGTGATATCTCAAATCTCCTCTCTCGTCCTCTCTCCTCTTCTATCTCTTCTCCAGCATCTCCCTCTCTCCTCCTCCTCTCAGTTCTCGACGCCACTCGTCCTCCTCTCCCCCACGCTTCTCCACCCTCTCCACTCTCTCTCCCTCTCGCTCTCTTTCTCTTGTCTCCCCCTCTCTCTCTCTCTCCTCTTCCTTCCTCTCGAGGTCTCTCTTCATCTCTCTCCCTCTCTCTGTCTCTCTCATTATCTCTCCTCTCTCTCTCAAACCATCCCTCATCACTCATCTGTCTCTGGTCTCCATCTGTCCCTCTCTCTCCTCCTCCTCTCTCTCTCTCTCTCTCCCTCGTCTCTCTCTCGTCTCATCTCTTCTCGCGTCCTCTCTCGTCTTCTCTCCCTCCTACCTCTCCCTCTCTCTCTCCCTCTCTCCCTCCCGCCGCTCCCCCCTCTCTCTCCTCCCTCCCCCCCTCTCTCTATCTATCTAGCTCTCTCTCTCTCTCCTCTCTCGTCATCTCCTCTCGTCGCATATTCTCCTCTCCTTCTAGCCCCTTCCACTCTCCTCCCTCTCATCTCCACTCTCTCCCTCTCTCTCTCTCTCTCTCTCTCCCCTCGTTCCTCTCTCTCGTCTCTCTCTCTCTCTCTCAGAATCATCACTAATCTCAATCTCTCGTCTCTCTCTCCTGGGGGTCTCCTTCCGTCTGGTCTCCTCTTCTTCTCTTCGGCTCTCGTCTCTCATCTCTCCTCCATCCTCGGTCTTCCTCTCTCTCTCTCTCTCCTCTCTCCATCTCTCACTCTGTCTCTCCATCTCTCTCCCTCTCTCCCTCCCTCCTTCCTTCCTTCCTCCCAGTCTCCCTTTCTCTTTCTCTCCCCTTCCTCTCTATCCTTCCCTCCGTTCTCTCCCCCTCCCTCATCCCTCCACTCCCCCCTCCCCCCCCCCTCCCCCTCCCTTCATGTTCCTCATTTCCACGGTTGGTTTTACGGTCGCGTGTATTCACAGGCCTTCGAGAAGTATTGCTTCCTTTTTGGGCCGAACAGTGATTTGAATTTGCTTTTGTTATTGGGCAGCTGGAAGAAGATTGGGAGTGAGCAAGTGACATAATGTAAGATTCGGTTTTTATTTTTTCTCTCTCTATTTTTCATTCACCCATCTCCCAAGAGGGCGAAGAGGAACTAGAGTTGGGCCCATTTGTCAGCGATGTAGGACACGGGTGAAGGAGGGGAAAGGGTCCACAGAAGGGGAAGAATATAGTGCATTTATTTATGCATCGATATGCATGTATGTCTTGTATGCATATTTGTATGTATGTTGCCTTTGCGTATTTTATGTTATATGTGTTTTTTTTTTTGTCTTCGTAGAACACCACCATTGTTAGGAGGCCGAAGCTGGCATTGGCTCCTAAAGCAATGATGACGTACTTTATTATACGCATCTCGCTCGCAAAATGACAAAATGAACCTCGTGGTCCAGTCTGCAGTATCATGTAACATCGCTCTCCCTCGTGGCCTTTGTCCAGCATGAAGCGGAGAACCTGATGTCGAGGGTGCTAGATGTGTGCTACGCTTTGATCCGTTTAGCGAACCAGTCGAATCGAATATGTAACCACGGAGACAGGTAAATGTTTTGTGTGGCGTTTTACTCCGCAGCCATGGTTGTATTTTTCTTTTTACTTTATTAATTTTGTGAGATAAGACGTCTTTTAAACATCTGTTATTTAAAGGCGTGCGCACGCACATGCGCACGCACGCACATGCACACGCACGCACGCACGCACGCACGCACGCACGCGCGCACACACACACACACACACACACACACACACACACACACACACACACACACACACACACACACACACACACACACACACACACACACACACACACACACATACATACACACACACACACATACACACGCACATACACATACACACGCACACACAAACTTGCGAATGCGCACTCTTTCTCTTTTCCTTTCTTTTTCTCTTCTATTTCCCTTTTCTCTTTCCCTCTCCCTCCTCCCATCCCTCCTCGCCTCCACTCGCTCTCCACTGCAGCGACAGGGATTTATCAATATCACATTTGTTTTATGCGCTGCTGCTCTAGAACCAAAGCAGCGTTCTCACTGCATATATCGCCTGCTGGACAGGGAAACATCACATGTGTTATGATTATCATAGTTCATCTTCGGTATAATTATTGCCACAGTTTGTCATTATATTTCGTAAACAGTGTAATCCATTTTTTTTTTCAGTTCCTTATCACCATACTTCATCATCATCAAAAAAGTCTATCACATCCAAACATGTTCATGTTCTTCCAACGTCTGCCTGTCATGGAAGCGTGCCACTGTCATTCTTCGTGACAGTAAAGGAATTCTGCGAACGTTGGGGCACTGCTGTGAAACTGAAGAATATAATCACGGTGTGTGGAATAAGAAGAATGGAGGCGTTGCATGTGTCCATGGCGATAGTCATACGAATATGGTGATTGCAGCATTTCACTTTGGCTTCATTTTTATGCTGATCGTGCGAGTTTCTGCTGTCACTTGCAGCCAGGTGATGTCAGTATTTCCTTGCTCTCATTCTGGTGTGGTTATTGTTATCGGTGATTTTTCTTTTTTTTTTATTAATGCTGTTGCCGGTGGTGGTGGTGGTCGTGGTGGTGGTCGTGGTGGTGGTCGTGGTGGTGGTCGTGGTGGTGGTCGTGGTGGTGGTCGTGGTGGTGGTCGTGGTGGTGGTCGTGGTGGTGGTACGACTATTATGACCACCATTATTATTATTATTATTTATAACATTGTTGTTGTTATTATTATTATTATTATTATTATTATTATTAATTATTAATTATTATTGTTCTTTTAGTAGTGATCGTGTTATCACCATCGTTACTTTATTATTATATATAATTTCTTCGTCTCTTTTTTCTTCTAGCGTTTTCTTGTTGTCTTCATGATGCTGACCATTTTGATTATTTCGTTCTAAAGTCTTCGTAAACTTTCAGACTTTGTTTCGTTCCGTGTAACGCATTGTAATGTACTTAAAGTAGTTTTGATTAGTCCGGCGAGTGGATTTTCCATTTTTGGAAGGAAGTTGTAATGTGTTCGCAGCAAGTTACGGCTAAGTGCGCGAGCAAGTTCGTGAAAAGGCCTTAGAGTTGTACAGCTGATAATTATATAGGTAACATTATATATGGACATACACACGCGCGCGCGCTCATATGCACGCACGTACGCTATCTACCCCCTTCACACGCCTAAATACATATGCACGCACAGTATACTTGGATATGTGTTCTTTGTTTTGCACGGTTAATTAAAAAAGAAGAGAAATTATATATTTTTGTCAATATCTATATTGATGCAGCTTAATAAAAGATGAGTGGGAAGACGAGGCACATGCGTCAGCAAATTTGCTGTAAATTTCCCCAAGAAACAGAGAAAGAGGCATAGTAAAAGTTATATATAAATGCATAGAAGATAAGCATGCCATGTTACATCACCTATTATTTAGTATAACCTATGGCAATATTTTTCCCACATTTTGTATTGAGAAGGTCGCCAGTTAGCCGTTTTAGCTTGTCGACATATCCCTGCTTAATGCATGTGTTACCCTCATTCTCCTCGCGCAGGCAGCCATTATATGCCAGGAATGCTTGTCAGTTGTACATGTCCATTGCGACATCGGCCGTACTCTTTATACGCACACTTCTAACTCGTATAACCGTGGAACTGCGTTTGATTTCATCCTCTGTTAACTACTTTAATAACGAGAAGGTAGAATTGACGGCTTTTTCCCTTAATTTTCTGCTGTGTGTTTTTTTCTCACTCTTATTTGGTACGACAGAAGGATGTGTGTAGATAATTTTGTTGGAGTGCAGTGTACGCGTTTTGTGAGATTATAGTGTTGTGAAGTGCCGATGGTAATTACCTTTTTATGTGTTAGTTGTATTCCTGTCCGGTTGCAGTTTGAGGTTCGGTGAGGATGTCTGTGAGTAGTAAGTGTGCATCGGATGTATTTCACGTAATGATACATATTAGACTGATGTTATCGTTTGATATGAATTACTGTGTTTGTTTGCAAGAACAGATAACAGCACCAACATTATGATTAATAGGCTTGGTTAAGAAGGAATTCTGGAGCGTATTAAGCGTATAAAGAATAGGACTGCCTGCAATTAAAGCAATGTGTAATTGCACAAAAATGCACTAAATGCCGCTGTTATTCACACATTCACCTGAGGATGCCATTTGCGTTTTTTAAGAGGGGGTGGGGGGGTAGGAGGGAGCGTCAACTGGTATTAATGGAAATGTATTCAGTAGCCTAATCATTGATATGCATAACACGGAAAGAGCCTTTGAAAGAAAATTGAAAATGAAAGAGAATGTGGCCTTTGTGATCTGGCATTGCACTTAATTAGTAAGAGGAAGAAAGATACAAAGGGATGAAAATGGAAACGAACCTTGCCGTTATCAAAATGAATTATGGGAGAGAGCGCAGAAAGAAAGTAGAAAAAAATGAAAAATAAAACGGTAGAAAATTAAGCGAGATAAATGAATAGTTAGGTAGATGGGGAGACGGAGACAAGGAGCATTATATGTGGTTTTAATCTATCTTCGGTCTTAATTGAATGATGATTTGCCTCAGTATTAACTCGCGAAACTCTGAGAAGGTGGAATGTAGATCTAATATGTCAGGAAATGTCATTAGAAAGAAGTAAATAGAAAGAATGATAATGATAAGGAAAAGAAAAGGAATGTGGAAGGGAGACTGGGAGATCAGTCGACCAAGTCGTTTACAGACTATGACTTAGTTTATTGATTATATTATTAAAATCATGAATATGGTAATAGAAAGTTCTTGAAGAAGCCGCGGAAAACAGTCGAATGGTACATACAAACCAAAACCTTGATGGAAGATAATCAAGCAAGACAAGTATAGAGGAAATTAAAGATAAGTAAATAAACTGAATAAAGAGGGGGAACGGAAGAAAGTCATTAAGATGAGTCGGCTGCGCCATTTACAGATCAAAACCTTAATCCGAATCCAAGCGGACGCGCTCTGTACTCAAGCAGAATTTGCATATGAGATTAAACCGGCGGTGCGTTGACTCAGGCAGGTTTAGTGTCATATAATATCTTAAGTAGAACTTCAGGTTGCGAGTCAATGCCAAAGCCTTTTTTTGGGATGGGTACACATGGATAGTATGTAACGATCATACTGATAGTAATAATAATGATGGATATAAGAAAGATGATAACGATATCGATTATAAAGGTCATAATAATGTTAATAATAATAATGATAGTAATAATGATGATGATATAGTATTATTATGAGTTTTATCATTATCATCTTCATAATTATCACTTTTGTTAATACTACCACTAAGCATTGTGATTTTGCATAATCGTATTTAGCATTTTACTCCTGATTTCTCCAGTAATTGAATAAAGATGTTTCACAGTTGCCGCCTTGCAGGTAGGCTGCCGCTTCATTAATATGACAAAAAAGTAATTAGATATTTATTTATAGGAATCACAACACCTATATATATGCAATTAGGTTTTATTAGGAATTTGGTAGAATGTTTCATAGGTATCAAATAATATCGTTAGTAATATTCCTCATAAAAGTATTTAGTGATTATAAAAAAACATTTAAAATTAAGACGGTGATCAGTTATTTAGTAAATACCGATCAAAAATTGTATCGGAACCACTGAGTGCCATCACCAACTAACATTCTCAAGCAGTGGCATCACTTCTCACGTAGCAACAAGGCACGCCACTAAGCCCACGGCTCTTCCTCTTGCGATAGCCTCCGAGTGGACGCCGCCCGTGTCTCTCTCATGGGCGAGCCCTCACTTACCAGCCTCGAGCACTTTGCTTTTGAAGCGGCACCGCGCTAAGAGACAGCCGTACATGGGACAGATAGTTGGTGTCAGATAAATAAAGGGCGTCATCGGTTTAGGTTTGAGCGCCTTAGGATTTTTAAATATTGCTGTTCATAATTTAGAAAATGTTTTTCATGAAGGCCTTTTTTCTGCATGTCTGTGTGGTGTGTCTTTCATGGCTGGACGAAAAATTATTACTTCTTGTGTAAGGATCAGATTTAGCGTGTATGGAGGAAACTCGTCCCGCTTGAGTGGCGCGGAGCTGTGCCCGCGGGGGGCGGGAAGGGAGGTCGCTGTGATCTGGGGTCGAGTTTTATTGGCAAGTCGAGTTAGGGCCGTTGCTTGGGCGCGTGGTTGGAGGGGCAGCGTCGAGGGTGGGTGCAGGTCATGAGGATTGCTTGGCGCCGAAGTGCTCGCTTGGCTGTCTCTTTTGTGCTCTTCTTGCTTTTTCTGCCTGCCACCTTTCTTCGAAACCTTTCGGTCTCTCCTGCTTTCTGTGTGTCAGCCACCTTCGCAATCTTTCTCCCTCTTTTCCACCATTCTTTCTCTCCGTCTCACCCTCACCTTCTCTCCCTCTCGTTCTCTCACTCTATTCCCCTTTCGGGGTACCCCTCCCCCCTTGCCCCCCCCATCTCTCTGCCCTCTTGCTCTCCCCCCCCATTCCTCTCCCTCTCTCTCCCTCTCTCTTCTTCTCCTCCTCTCCTCTCTCTCTCTCTCTCTCTCTCTCTCTCTCTCTTCTCTCTCTCTCTCCTCTCTCTCGTCTCCTCTCTCCCCTCCCCTCTCTCTCTCCTCTCTCTCTCTCTTCCCCCTCCTCTCTCTCGCTCTTGCTCTCCCCCCCTCTCTCTCTCACTCTCTCTCTCTTCCCCCCCTTTCTCCCTCTATCTATCTATCTATCTCTCTATCTCTGTCTCTATTTAATTTTTTTCTCTCTCTCTTCCATAAATTGTTAGCGAACAACGGCGGGCAAACAGTATAAGGTGCGTACAAACCAACCACTGTACCGAACGTGACTGGCGCCCCTCGTAAAGCAGGATGAAAATGCTCGATTCTTGTACACATTCCTTGCTCTCAGTGTCGTGCCATAAAACTGATGCGGCAGCTGTTGCAGCATTAATATCAGCGACAGGAATACAGCCAGGGATACACCGAGTACAGTGGAGAATTTAGTAAGGGAAACGGCGCGGGATATAGAAGGTATACAGAGGAATACAGCAAGGATAAAACAGAGGACACTATGGGATTCAGTAAATTATACAAAGAGTAATACAGTACTGGATACAGTAAGGGATTCAGAGAAGTATACAGTCGAGAATACACCAAGCGATACAAAGAGGGATAAAGTAAGGGAGACAAGGTCTATAACTTACATAAGCCCTGGTAGCGCATCGCGATCGCTGCTACTCGTTGGTTGGTATCCGGAGGCGATTCATACGCTAATATTCGTTCTTCTTTTTGGGCGGGACTTGGGCGTGACTGATGGGTGGATCGAGAGAGATTTTCGGTGGAGAACTTTTAAATTTTATTCCACCACGCCGGCAGGATATCAGATTTATTGTCTTCTTACCTGATGGAGACGTGTGATGTGGCTGAGAATTAGAAAAAAGGAAATACAAAAATAAATGTACAAGTGAAATAAAACAGCAGCAGGAGCA
>NC_051420.1:23760277-23772777 GCF_015228065.2 Penaeus monodon | reverse complement strand
AAAGCCGCCATGAAGCGAGGGAGTTCGCATTAAATATAAACTAGGACAATGATGAATAGATAAATCGTATGACAAGGTTTGTGTAAGACCTTAAATGTAGGTTGGTTGCAATTCGATGCAGCGAGTCTTCTTCACCTAGGGTCTTCGGGGCCAAGGTAAGTCTCCCACCCCCCCTGCTGGACCAGGTGGCTCGAAGGAAGGGGGGAGGGGGAGGCCATGGTGGCGGCGAAACATTAGAACCGGATTGATTAGATTGAAGGATCAAAGGGAAACCTTTCGTGATTTTTTTTGGCATTCTTGACATGAGCGCCTTTTACATCGGGAATAAACGCTCACGGAGGGCAACTTTACGCATTCTCTCGTGGCCGCGTGGTGTCACCTTATCGATTCGAGTTCTTTGCGCGTTGGCGACGATAGTGCAGGTCGAAGGGATGGTGCATGGCAGCTCTTCTAGTCATTTTCATAACGAATGGGAACGATACAAAGGTGTGCATGTCACTCTGGGTGAACAGTGGCCTCTACTCTGTTTCCATTTCAAAAGAGTAGGCCTAAATGTAGGCCTACACATCCGATGGTTTGGGTTGCAGATCGCTGAAGAATAATTTGGTCAAGTAATTTGACAAGTATCAACAAGATCGATTGAAAATCTGGTGGTGTGTGTCAGAAATTAATCACAGTATGAGAGAATGACCTTATAATGGTATTAATAAGTGATGCCGATATTGGCTAGGGAATGACTGAAAAGTGATAATTCCAAAAAATTTCTAAAGTTTATGGTGAATGAGACTGCAGTTTCCTTGTATTATACTTTCTGTTCTTAGAGCAGATGGCATTGTTATCGTAAACGCAGCATGAAATGCTTGCTTGTTTGCTTGATCGTACCTGGGCCTGGGCGAGGCTGGACGAGCAGCAGTTCTCCGGGGTTAAGGCTGTGCTGTTCATTTCGGATCTCTCTCTCTCTCTCTCTCTCTCTCTCTCTCTCTCTCTCTCTCTCTCTCTCAAAATTTTCTCTTTTCTCCCCTCTCTCTCTCTCTCTCTCTCCCCCTCTCTCTCTCTCTCTCTCCCTCTCTCTCTCTTCTCCCCCTCTCTCTCTCTCTCCTCCCTCTCTGTCTCTCTCTCTCTCTCCTCTCTCCCTCTCTTCTCTCTCTCTCTCTTCTCGCTCTCTCCTCCTCTCTTCCTCTCTTTTCCTCTCTCTCCTCTCTCTTCTCTCCTCCTCTCTCTCCTCTCTCTTCCCGTCTCTCTTCTCTCTTTTCCTCCCCCCCCCATCTCCCTTTTTCTCTCTCTCTCTCTTCTCTCCCCTCTCTCCTCTCTCTCTCCTCTCTCTCGTCTTCCTCTCTCTCTCTCCCTCTCTTTTCCTCCTCCCCCTACTCTCTCTTCTCTCTCCTCTCCTCTCCCCCTCCCTCCTCTCTGTCCTCCCTCTCTCTCTCTCTCCTCTCTCCCCTCTCTCTTTCCTCTCTCCTCTCTCCTCTCTCCTTCTCTCAAACCTCCTCTCTCTCTCTCTCCTCTCCTCTCTCCTCTCCTTCCCCCCTCCTTCCCCCTCTTCCCCCCCCCCTCTCTCCCCTCCTCTCTCTCCTCCTCTCCCCCTCTTTTCTCTCCTCCCTCTCTCTCCTCTCCTACCTCTCATCTCTCTCTCCCTTTCTCGTCTCTCTTTTCTCTCTCCTCGCCCTCTTCTCCTCTCTCTCTCTTCTCTCTCTCCCCTCTCCTCTCTCTCTCCTCTCTTTTCTCCTCTCCTCTCTCTCTCTCTATTCTCTCTCAGGTCTCTCGCTCTCTCTCTCTCGTCTCTCTCTCCCCTCCCTTTCCCCCTCTCCTCCTCCCTCTCCCTCCACCCTCTCTCTCATCTCTCTCTCTCCCTCTCCCCTTCTCTCTCCCTCTCTCTCTCCCTCCTCCCCCTCCCTCCCTCCCTCCTCCCCCTCCCTTCTCTCTCTCTCTCTCTCTCTCTCTCTCTTCCTCTCTCTCTCTCCTCCTCTCCCTCTCTCCTCCCTCCCTCCCTCCCCCCTCTCCTCCCTCCTCCGTCTCTCTCTCTCTCTCCCCTCTCTCCCCCTCTCTCCCCCCCTTCTCTCCTTTTCTCTCCTCTCTCTCTCTCCTCCTCCCTTCTCTCTCTCTCCCTCTTTTCTCTCTCTCTCTCCTCCCTCTCTCCTCTCTCTCCCTCTTTCCCCTCCCTCCTCCTACCCTCCCACCTCCAATCCCTCCCCTCCCTCCCTCCCCCCCTCCCCTCCCATCCTTCCTCCTCTCTCTCCCCTCTCTCTCTCCTCTTCCCTCTCTCTCTCCTCCACCTCTCTCTCTCTCTCTCTCCATCTCTCTCCCCTTTTCTCTTTCTCCTCTCTCCTCCTCACTCTCTCTCTCCTCTCCTCTCTCCACTCTCTCTCTTCTCTCTCCCTCCTTCCTCTCTCTCTCTCTCTCATCTCTCCCTCTCTCTCTTCTCTCTCTGCTCTCTCATCATCTCCTCCTCTCTCCCTCCCTCTTCCTTTCCTCTCTCGTTCTCTTTTTCCCTCTCTCCCTCTCTTTCTCTCTCTCTCCTCTCTCTCTCTCTCTCTCTCCTCTCTCTCCTCTCTCTCTCCTCTTCGTCTCTCTTCCTCTCTCTCATCCTCTCCCCCCTCTCCCTCCCTCTCTCTCCTCTTTTCCTCTTTCCTCTTTGCTCTCTCTCTCTCTCCTCCCCTACCTCGTCTCTCTCCCCCTCCTCTCCCCCTCTCACCCCTCTCTCCTCGTTTTTCCTCTCACCTCTCCTCTCCTCTCCCTCTCTCCCCACTCCCTCCCCTCCCTCTCTCCACCTCCTCTCCTCTTTCTTCTCCCTCTCTTCTCTCTCCCCTTCTCCTCTCTCTCTCTCTCCTCTCTCTCTTTCCCCTCCCTCTCCTCTCCAACTCCTCTCCTCCTCCTCCCCATCCCCCCTCCCTCCTCTCTCTCTTCATCTCATCCTCTTTTCCTTCTCTCTCCCCTCTCCCCTTTCCTCTCACCTCTCTTTTCCTTCTCTCTCTTTTTCTTTTTTCTCTCTCCCTCGGCTTCCATCTCCTCTCCTCTCTCTCTCTCTTCTCTTCCAGCACTCTCCCCCTGTTCCTTTCCCTCCCCCGCCCCCCATCCTCCTCTCTCCTCTTAATCTAAACCCCTCTCTTCTTTCTTCTTCACTCTCTCTTTCTCTCTCTCTCTCTCTTCTCCTCTTTCTCTTTCCCCTCTCTGCTCTCGTCTCTCCTTCTCCTTCTTCTCCCTCTTCTCTCCTCTGTCTATCCCTCCTCCTCTTCATTTTCTCTCCTCTAACCTCTATCCTCTAATCCTCCCCCTTTTCTCTTCTCCTTTTCTTCTCTTTCTCTTTTTATCTCTCTCTTTCTTTTTTTTTCTCTTTTTTGGGTTTTTCCTTCCCCCTTTTCTCTTCTTTTCTCTTATCTTTCCTACTCCCTCCATTTTATTTATTATCTTCTTCTTTAACTTTATTCCTTTACCTCTTTTTAATGCTCTTGTTTTTCTTCTCTTTTTAATGTTTGTTTTCCTTTCTCCTTCCTTATCTGCCTTATTTTGTTTCCAGCTTTTGTTGTCTTTTAATTTCCCTTCACTCTATCCTTACTTTTTATTCATGTTTTTTCTTCTTTCTTTTTATCTTTTGATAAATCTTTTGCTTTATTTTGGCCTATTATTTGGGTTAACCGTTTGTTTTACTTTTTTAGATTATTTTTTTTTTTAGTATATATATATTTAATGGGTTTTAAATTATTATTTATTTAAATTATTAAGAAATATAATCTTCAAATTTGTAAACCTATTTTACGTTATCCCTTTTTTTTGTTTTCCATCCGCTTATGTCTTTTACTCATTTTTTTTTTTATTTTTTATCTTTCTCCTTCTATTTTTAATTTAATCTTCTTATTTATAATCTTACTGTTGCCTCATTTAGCAGAACGTATTTCGACCTTCATTTAACCCTTTCTCCTCTTTGCCCCTTCAGTGACTTTAGCCCCAGTAAACCTCGAATACTTCCTTCACTTCTTGGGGGAAAAAAGGCTTATCCTTCTCCGGCTTTTTAACGTTCTCTTCAACCTTTGTTTTTTTTTCTCCCCTCTCCCCTTTCCCTCTTCTTTTCCCTATTTCTCTTTTTATTTTTCCCAACTTCTCTTTTGGGTTTTTCTCCCTTTCCCCCCTTCCCTTCCCCCCTCCGCACACCTTTTCTCCCCCCCCTCCCTTCCTTCCCCCTTTTCCCTTTCCCCTTCCACCTCTCCTTTTTTTCCCTTCTCTTCCCCCCTTCACCCCATTCTCCTCCCCCTTTAACCCCTTCCCTTCCCCCCCCTTTCCCTTTCCACCCCCCCCTCCCCTTCACCTTACCCCCCCCCCGGGTCGCACCAGGCAGCAGAAGGGCTGAGGGGCTGTTCCCCGACGCCGGCTGATCAGTGTAAGGAGATTGCCCGACAGACAAGAGCCATTAAAGTGATCGGATTTTGCCCCGTGTGTTTGCTTTCGAAATCCGGGGACGCGGAGATTCGGCGGCGGGTATGGGAGGGGAGGGAGGGGGAAGGCGGAGAGGCGAGGGGTTTGGCGGAGGGGTGGAGTGGGGAGGGCTGGTGGAGGGGAATAGGGAAGGGGCGGCTAGGGAGGAAGCGGTGTCTTAATATATCATGCGAGGAGTGAAGGAACCTTCGTGAATGATAAAGCCTGCAGTAGGTGCAGCTTGTTGAATAGCGCAGTGAGGGGGAGACGCCGTAAGCGCTATTGGAGTAAGTTTTTTTTTCGATGGGAATGTATATATTCTTTCTTTCTCTATATTTAACGTCATCGTCATCATCTATAATTAGTCAACATTGTCGTCATCGTCATCGTCGTCATTATCATCGTCTCCGTCTTCGTCTTCATCATGTTCATGTTTATGTTCATCTTCATCTTCATCCATCGTCACTGCCATGGTCATCATCACTATCATTATTATTTTCTATATTTACATAAATTTACAGCTTTATAGGTTTATTTTGACGCGTTATATAGGTCTATATATCTTTTGCGGTTGACGATACGTTGTTTCTTGAGGCCGAGCGAAGGGAACGACGGGTGAGTTGGCCATATTGGGACAGGAAAGTCTGCTCGGTGTTGAAGAGGTGAATTAGTGACTCGGGAGGCCCTCGCGGTGACACATCCGAAGGCTGTTAGATTCGATGTAGATTGGCAGGCGTGTACTACAGACATTCGGGAAAGTAGAGGCGTAGGTTTTATGATACGTAAAAGAGAATGATGCCGGTCTTGAGAGTTGAGGAGAGAGATGGAGAATGTTGGATAAAACAAGAAGAGGTGGAGAGGGGGGGGAGAAGCGGAGGGAGAATTTGGAATTGGTAGCGGCAGCGGCGGCGGCATACGTAAGGGGCATAAATTACATATGGCCAGAGCAAAGGCGATTGATTTTGTCACTGTGTCGGCGAGGGAAGTAGTTTCATCGCCAGTCGACGGGGAGGATGTCAGGAGTGGGTGGGAAAGAGAAGAGGGAATAAGATAAGGAGGGAATAATTTAGATAGTTGGATCCCTCGTGGCGGGAGAGGGAGGGGTTGGGAGGAAAAAGGCAAATACTGTAATACATTTCGAGGACGACTTCGAGATGGAAGAGGATTGGATTATTGGATCAGAAGGCAAGGGAGGAAAATTAAATCCAAGAAAGAGTCAAGGGAATAGATGCTAAAGCCAGGAAAGTAAAGGGGCAGAAAGCGAAGTTTCAAGGTAAAATCTGACCTTAAAGGTATCTTACGAACAAGCTGTGGTAAAGGGAAGAAAATGCGATGCTTTAGGGCATTCGAGGGACAAATGGAGACGCGTGACACTTGATGGATTGAAGGCTGAGTGATGGATCGGCCTCTTTTACGTGAACTATGGTCAGGCAAATGGTGACAGATGGCCAGATGGCCCGCGAGAGGGGAAGAAACCTGCTTGGAGTTTTTGGGAAGAACAACTATGTTTTCGTTATTTATTTTTTGTCCATATATTTGTCTTCCGTGTGTGTATGCAGAGTCTACGTATGTGAACTGATGCATGTGTGTTTTTGTACATGTGCATATGCATGATAGGGAGGGGGGGAGCTCGCCCGCCTATAGTTTTGTAAGGAAAAATTATGAGGGTTTGCACGATGGAACTATGAAATGGGTACTATCGTAAAATTGTCAAGAATTGTTGAAAATGCGGAAAATCACCATATAGTAAGGAATGTGAATTGTGGTTTGCCATCGTTGGCTTCCATAAACATTGTTCCACAGTTCATTACTATTCATGGACGTAATAGATGAAATATTTGGCTTGTATAATCGCTTGTTAGGAACGAGGGAATTTTGCCTTTGGATAACAGTATGAGAGCCTTTCCTTCCTGAATTCGATGTAAATATTATGACCCTGGAATACGACTAGGAAAAACGGCGTTGTAAGAAGGCCTCCAGGCAGTCCAAAAGGGAAAATATTTTTTACCCTTTTCCTTTTCCCTCTTCCCTTCCTTCCTTTTTTGAAAGAACCTCGCACCTTCTTTTATTTATATATGTATATTTTTTCGCTTTTTGTGAGATAGAATCGAGATAGATGACACAAGCCGGAAATGAAATTCAAAGAGGATTATCGGCGCTGTTATGAAAGCACCGCCTCGTTTTTGGGGATCGTTTTACGGCGTTGGCGAGGATGGAGGAATTCGCATGTGTGTATGTTTTGTTTTTGTTTCTTTGTATGTTTGTTGATACTTGTGAAGTGGTTGAATCTGTCAAATGTTTGCTCTTGTTTACCGTATATGTTTTAGGCTATATACCCTTTGTGTCAGAACTAATAGAGTATGCTAAAGGATTTTTTTTTTTATATGATAGGGATCTGTAATCATATTAATAGTAATTTGCATACTTTATAAGTGAATATGTTTTTCTTTTTTCAGGTAAGTGAAAGAGGATTTCGTCACTTGACAATCAAACAACACAAGCATCGGCCCGTTGTCATTCCCGCCAGCCCCAGTGATTGTCATGCCATGTGAGTTAGTAGTGCTGATACTCAAGGCGTATAACATATCAGGAGAGATAGTGGCAGGGATAAACCTGGAAAAGATTAATTATTTTTTGTTTATTCATGAAATCTAGAGATACTGGCATCTCTTATTCTTGGTATTATGGTCTGTGTTTACATTCAGAGTGGTAAAACAAAATTTAAGGTATTAAAGGTGATGATATAGCCTTGTGTAATCAAAGTATGTCTGACGTTGATGCTTCTGAGTGTGTATTTTTTATTTTAAGCGTGATAGATTATCAGTTATCAAAGGTGACATTTCGACATTGCCTTCGCTATGTGCTTCATAGAAACTGCCGTTTTATTTTCCGAAGATAAGTGAAACTCACAGACGCAGCGGTCTGAATTACTCCCACTTAAAAATAACCGATTGAGCCGTAATACTTTTGCTGGAAGACAGTCGCAATTTAAAACAAGAATACGTCCGCGCGCGCGCGCGCGCGCGCACGCACGCAAGCAAGCACCCCCCCCACACACACACACACACACACGCACACACCACACGCACACACGCACACACGCACACACACACACACACACACACACACACACACACACACACACACACACACACACACACACACACACACACACACACACACACACACACACCCCAAGGCTTACACATTTTTTCCTTGAGCCAGAGTAGACTCTAACGACGTCTTGGTGCCGAGGCGCCGGGCCGAGGTGCCCCGGCCCCGAGGCTGGTATGTGGCATCGTTGTTTATGACGTCATTGTGTAGCGAAAAAGAAAATACTGTTACTTTTGTTATTTAGTATTTTAGTTTTTCATGTATTTATTACAGTTATTTTTAGTTAATTATTTGTTTATTTATGTATTTATATATTATCATTATTATATTATTATTATTATTATTATTTATTATTATTATTATTATTTATTATTATTATTATTATTATTATTGTTGTTATTATTATTACGACTATTATTTTTGCCATTGTAATCTATAGTAGTGCTGGCATTAGTATGATTTTTTTTTAGTATTAACGTAATATTGTTGTATAATTGATAATTAATATCATTGTCATCGATGCAGATTTTGCACTAGTGTTGAAGTTTAACCCTACAGAGATTGGCTTACAAGCACTCTGAAGAGATATGAAAGGAAGCTGGCTGGAATCGGAGCCGAGGGCGAGAGACAAGGAAGGAAGGAAGGAGGGGGCGCTGTCCCTCTCTTTCTCAATTTCTCTTTCTCTACATTACATTACCGTCGCCGACCTCCGGCAGCATCCCGGCGCTTCCTGACCGCTGTTTGTTTTGACAGGGAGGGAGTGCGGACGGCGCCGAGGGGAGGGAGAGGAAAAAGGGGGGGTGAGGGAGCGGAGAGTATGGGCCGTGGAAGGGGTGAGGGGATTACATGTCTCTCGGTCTGTCTGCTCTGGTCTGTGCTGGTTGTGGAAATACACATGGTGTGTAGGGGCGAAAGGGGGGAAGGGGAAGGGGCAGGGCTCATATGTTGGAGAGTGTTGGGTACTATGGGCTCCTTAAGGCTGAGGGGGAGAATGGCGCATAAAGAGAGAGAGAGAGAGAGAGAGAGAGAGAGAGAGAGAGAGAGAGAGAGAGAGAGAGAGAGAGAGAGAGAGAGAGAGAGAGAGAGAAAAGGAGAGAGAGAGAGAAAAAAAGGAGAGAGAGAGAGAAGAGAAAAGAAGGAGCGAGAGAAGAGAGAGAGAGAGAGAGAGAGAGGAGAAGAGAGAGAGAGAGAGAGAGAGAGGAGAAAAGGTGAGAGAGAAAAAAAAAAGGGGAGAGAGAGAGAGGAAAGAGAGAAGACGAGAGAGAGAAGAGAGAGAGAGAGAGAGAGGAGAGAAGAACGAGAGAGAGAGAGAAGAGAGAGAGAAAGAAGAAGAGAGGAGAGAGAGAGAGAAATAAGAAGAGGGGAGAGAATGAGAAGAGAGAGAAAGAAGAAGAGAGAGAGAAGAGAGAGAGAAAGAAGAAGAGAAAGAATAGAGAGAAAGAGAAGAGATAGAGAGAGAAGAGAGGGAAATAGAGAAAGAAGGAGAGAGAGAAGGTGAAATAAGTGAAAGGAAAAGTAAAGCAAGAGAGATAGTGTGCAAGATGCTGGGGAGAAAGCCTAGACAATCACGAAACGAAGTGTAAGAAGCTGATAGCGGCGTGGCATGTTGGAATTCCTAGAAGACATTAAGGGATTAGTTAAAAGAATGCATGTGTGACTTATGGTTGCTTTGAGAGCCAATCATTCCAATGTGGAAATTCTTCCTTTTGTGGGGAAGAGACAAAAAGCGAGATTAGTATAGATAGGTAGATAAACAAAACAAAAGAAGTGCAAGACAGACAGACAGACAGACGAAGACAGACAGAACAGACAGTACAGAAAACACACAGACAGACAGACAGACAGACAGGTGGAGAAAGAGAAAGAAAGAGAAGGATCGGGACAAGAGGATTGTCAGCTCAACGTGTCGATGCCCTTAGACTAGCGTTCGGGGAAGCATTCGCATGCCCAGGAGATGCCTAGTGGAAGCGCTTAGGTGGATATAACAGGGCGATGTGCATGGCAGAGATACCAACAGGGAAATGCATGACGGAGATGGCAAATCAGAAATGAGTCGACGAATGGGGGGAGAGTTACATGGGTTGCAGTGAGTGTATATTGTCTTCAGAGAGAGAAAGTGTCTAATTGAGAATTGAGGGGTGGGAGGTCGTGGTGGATGGATCGAATGGGTGCAAGAGGCCAAAGAGACGAGGGGAAGAGGCCGGGGGTTAGGGCGCAGGAGGCAGGGACAGGGGGGGGGGAGGCAGCGACGGACTGACAGCCACCGAGGAACTTCCTCCCCCCTGCCCTTCAGAGATACAGTCATAAATAAGAGCGCCGGACAAACGGGCACGAGTCATCTACTTTATGGTCACTTGAACGTAATATCTCCAAGATTGATTTATAATATTGGTTTATCGCAATGGTAGGTCGCCGCGGGAGGAGAGGGAGGCGAGGGGGTGAGGGAGTGCTTGTCGGGATATGTCAGATATTGACCTGTAGTTACATGCTGTACATGGTGCTCAGAGAGGAAGCACAAAATGCCGAGTGGTAGGGAAAAGGGACACACATACGAATAGGAAATTTGGGCTCCTGTTCTCATGCAAAGGACTACAAACTACCAAGACATGAGAAACTGATTCACAACAAACAAATAACCCATCCAGCACAGACTTATAAATCCTGAACCCATCCCTCCGAGCTTAAAGACACAACGTTTAGGCGGATATAATTGGTGTATATGAACCGAGAATAGGCGTGGGTGTGGCAGGAGTGACCACGGCTAAAAGGGAACCAAACAGCACAACACAGCTGTTCAAGGGATGTGTTTATCGGCCCAAACCCTCCGGCTCTACGATTACATGTGCGTGCTTTAGTGTGTTTGTTGGGGGTTGTCTGTTTGTTTGTTTGTGTGTAGTGTGTTTTATTTCTGTCTGCCTGTCTCTGTTTGTTTGTGTGCCTCTTTCTCTAAATCCTCCTCCTCCTTCCTCCACTCCTCCCTCCCTCTACTCCCCTTCCTCTCCCTCCTCCCTTTCGCTTCTGTCTCTCCAACCTCCACCTCTACCCTTTCGTCTTTCCCCTCTCCTTTTCACCTTCCTTCTCCCTCTCCCACTTCCACTTACCCATCACCCCATCCATTCTCCCCACCCCCTTTCTTGCCCTTCTTCATCTCCTCCCCCTCCTCCTCTTCCTCCTCCTCCTCCTCCTCCTCCTCCTCCTCCTCCTCCTCCTCCTCCTCCTCCTTTTTATTCCCCCTCCTCCTCCTCCTCCCTCCTCCTCTCTCCTCCTCCTCCTCCTCCCTCCTCCTCCTCCTCCTCCTCCTCCTCCGCCTCCTCTCCTCCCCTCCTCCCTCCTCTCCTCCCCTCCTCCTCCTCTCCTCCTCCTCTCCTCCTCCTCCTCCTCCTCCATCTCCTCCCCTCTCCTCCTCCCCCCTCTCCTCCTCCTCCTCCTCCTTCCCCCTCCTCCTCCTCCTCCTCCTCCTCCTCCTCCTCCTCCCTTCCTTACTCTTCTCCCACCTCCGCACCATATCCCAGTTTCCCGTCCTCCCCCTCCTCCTCTTCTTCCTCCTCTCTCCTCACCTCTCCTTTCTCCTTTCCCTCCTCCTCCCTATCTCCTGTTCCTTCCTCCTCCTCCCCCTCTCCCTCCCCTTCACCGGTATACATTGATTTTGGGAGCGGGCGCGTGGCCGGCAATTTAGCACGGGGGTTAGCGTCACGAAGGTGCCGGCCGGGGTCAGGCTGATGAGGTGGGCGGGAAACCATTGCGAGGGGGTTGCGAATGGTTGTGGGGGTTTTCGGTGGTATGTTTTGGGGATTGTGGGGGGGGGCCACTGGCGAAAGAGAAAAAAACAATTGCGAGAGAGGAAGGCAAAAAATGAAAAAGAGCAAATGGGGGGAGCGGGGGGGAAGCACAGAAAAACCACTTGTGGTCAGGTAAGGAAATAATTCGGTACAGTAGTCGGAAGGTATTAAGCAGATCGGCGGTCAGGGCGTGGTATTGGGCGAAGACTAAATATTCGTGGAGTTTGCCTGTGCTTGAGACCATCTAGGCGCGGCGTTCCCATTGTGCTTTTTTCACATCGGTTTGGGTAAAGGGAAAAGGAAAAGGGGAAGGCGAAGAGAAGGAAGAGGTTGAGAAACTTGTAAAAACAAGCGTCGAGAGGTAGACCTCAGCTACTTCAGTATTTATATATTACTTTTTCTCCAAACCATTTTACTATCTCCCCCCCTTCCTCGACTTTCAGTTATGGCAGCTCCACTGACTTGTCACTCTAAGGGCTCTCTTCTTTCTTCCTCCTCTCCTCTTCTCTCGCTACCTGGTGACTCCATTTCATTCCTTTTATGTCCTCTGCTGCCGCGTCACGCTCTCATTCTCACCCTATGTGTTTGTTGTCTCTCTATTTTCACACCTTTTACCGTGAACGGGAGCTCCTGCTTATGCGATTTTACGTTCTCTCTGCTCTTTTGCTTCTCCTTTTACCTGCGTCCCCTTTCCTCCTCCATCCCTGGCTCGCTCCGGTCCCTCGCCTTTGCTTTCCCTGGCGAGCGTCCACTCCCCTTGCCCTTTCCACTCATTCATTTGCATCAAGATTGTACTACATTTGGCCCTTAGCCCCGCCGTTCCGTTTTTTCTTTATCCCTTCCCCGCGGGGGCCGGGCGGAAAAATTTTTTTTAACTTCGGGCTTTTCTTCCTATTTGTTTTGGGTTCCATTTTACTCCCCGTCTTTTGCTCTAACTCCCTCCCTTTCCCTCTTCTCCTATTTCCGACTCTTTTTTCCCCCCCCCCTTTCCCCCTCTTTCCCCATTTTTTTTTCCTCCCCTTTTTCCCCCTCCCCCCCCTTTTTTCCCTTTCCCCCCTTGTTGTTCCCCCCTCCCTTTTTTTTCCCCCCTCCCCCCCCCCTCTTTTCTCCCCCTTTCCCCCCCTCTCTTGCCCCCCTTTTTTTCCCTCCCCCCCTTCCCCCCTTCCCCCCTTTTGCCCCTCCTCCCCCCCCCCAAAAACC
>NC_051420.1:23758202-23760177 GCF_015228065.2 Penaeus monodon | reverse complement strand
GGAGAGGAGGAGGAGAGGGGAAGGGGGAAACAGTTGTTGTCCCTTGGTGATTTTATCCTTTCCTAGTTATTCCTGTTGGTTCTTGGCCTTTCACGGCCGTCCTCGTGGTCTTGCCCAGTCGGCAATGGTGATGTTGGGTCATCCGGCGCGCGTGAGTCACCGTGACGCGGACCCTCCCTTCGCCAGCCAAGCCCGCCCGCACCTTCGACTGTTGTGTAGACACGGGGCAATCCGGACGAGACCTTCCGCTAGTGGGGATGCTTAGGGGGGTGGGAGGGGAGGGGCGGCCTGCTTTGCTTTCTCTACTGGTATCGGTTCTTAGAGCCTTTTTTATCAATGTTTTTCTGGTTTATCTGGGTCTTTGCATCAGTTATTCTTTTATTGCATCTCTCTCTCTCTCTCTCTCTCTCTCTCTCTCTCTCTCTCTCTCTCTCTCTCTCTCTCTCTCTCTCTCTCTCTCTCTCTCTCTCTCTCTCTCTCTCTGATATAAAAGTTTTTTTTTACCAACTAGGTGATATGTGAAGCACAATGGTACAGCCCTTCAGGTATGTATAAAATAGGTTTTACTGACAGCCCTATACAAAAATAGAAGCATAGCCAGTTTGGATAGATGCTATAGCGTCTTATCCTGGCTTTTTGCATTTCATGTACACTGTTCTGTAAATAATCTTCTATCAATCTCTCTCTCTCTCTCTCTCTCTCTCTCTCTCTCTCTCTCTCTCTCTCTCTCTCTCTCTCTCTCTCTCTCTCTCTCTCTCTCTCACTCACTCACTCACTTTCTCTCTTTCTTACTTTCTCTCATATTCTCTGTTTTTGTTTGTATTCACTGGGAAAGACGATTGTGTACCGCCTATTTGCGCCACGTGAGTCATAACTGGGGTTTACAGAAGATGAGTGACGAGTGGCGAGGAGACCACGCCGGGGCTGGAAATGGGGAAGTGCATGATGGTGACACACGATGAGGTCGCGGTTAGGGTTCTATCGACATAAATGGTAGGGAATTAGACGGGTGTAGGGACTAGGGTTGTAGAAAAGGAGTGGGGAGAAGGAGGGAAAAGTGAGAAGGGAAGAGGGAAGAAGAAGAGGGGGAAGGGGAGAGGGAGAAGGAACGAGGGAGAAGGGCGATTATGTGGCACAGCGAAGAAGAAGAACGGACAGAAATGTATTATCAAGGGCAGGCAGATCAATAGGGGGAGAAGGACAGAGAGAGAGGGGGAAGAGAGGAAGAGAGGGGAGGGAGGGAAGGAGGATGGCTGGAGAATGGGAGGCAGTAAGAGTGGGAGATGGCGGGGTAGAGCAGGAAGAGGGGGGCGAAAAGAGTAAGAAAAGCGAGGGAGGGAAGGAGGGATTGCTAGAAAAGGGAAGGGAGATGACGGGGGGCACTGGAAGAGAGGGAAAATAGCGGGAAGACGGGAGTGCAAGACGGGGGGGAACCATGGCGAGAAGGAAAATGGAAGAACGTTAGGGTGAAGGACAGGGAAGAATGGAAAAAAGGACAGCAAGAAAAGGAGACAGAACGAAACAATAAGGTAGGTGGGGAGGGAAGAAGTAAGAGACGCAGACGGAAAAGAGAAGTGATATAGAGGGATAAGAAGGCGGAAGAAAGGAAGAAATAAATAAAAAAGGAAAGGGAAGGAGATAGTGAGTTCAGGAGGGAGTTTTTTTCAACGGTAGGTTCATGTTTGAGCCGCCGTGGTCACAGCATGATACTTAATTGTATTTTTTTCATGTTGTGATGCTCTTGGAGTTAGTACGTGGTAGGGTCCCCAGTTCCTTTCCACGGAGAGTGCCGGTGTTACCTTTTAGGTAATCATTCTCTCTATTTATCCGGGCTTGGGACCAGCACTGACTTGGGCTGGCTTGGCCACCCAGTGGCTAGGTAGGCAATCGAGGTGAAGTTCCTTGCCCAAGGGAACAACGCGCCGGCCGGTGACTCGAACCCTCGAACTCAGATTGCCGTCGTGCCAGTCTTGAG